>NC_068342.1:11001143-11301143 GCF_014633365.1 Diospyros lotus | reverse complement strand
CTCCACCAAACACAGAGACAATGTTGGCTATACAGATATCTGCTAACCTGGTGGGCTACTCCTCCAAGGGAACAAAAATCCAGTAACAACTAACTCTTAATAAGGAAGAAGACAAACCCCCAAAAATCTCATGCCACTTCACAGCGGAGGAGAACATGATCCATTTACTCGCTCTATTTCTACACATACAACCCAACAGAACTTGCCTATGCATTGCCTTCTAAGGCAATAAATAGCAACAGCAGCTTCAAGAGCAGCTGACCACACAAAGAATGCAACTCCTGGAGAACCAATTGATTTCCACGCTGCTTTGCAAGAAAAGCAGGAGAAACCTTTATCATAGAGAGATTACCGTAAAAAATAAGAAAGGGCTTTATACCAGTGTTTTCAAAAGCACTAAGCACACTAAAGTGCAGAAGGCCTATGGAGCTTAAGCTCAAACCCCAAGCACACAATGAAGTGAAGTGAAGTGCACACAAACAAAATAAAAGGTATGAACTTAAATAAGAATAAAAAATATAGACTATTAAAAAGCAATCATAAACAAGGATGAAAGGTCTTAACTCTTCATCTCCCATCAGAAGTCTGGGCATTTCTAGGAATCTGGAGTCTTCTTTTTTTAACATATCTGATTTTATTAAGATCTTTTTTAGATCTGATGACAGTTGTTTTTGGGTAAGGACTCCATCCAAGCAGCCACACAACATCAGAAATTCAAACAAATCCAACAATCCATATGAAAAGCGTGCTTTTTAGTGCTTCACAGCTCAAATAAAAGCACAAATTAAGCATGCTTTTACTGTGCTCAACTGGAGTTGCTGAGCTTCCACCACAAAAAGCTCTTAAGGAGTTGCACTTCGCACTTAAAGCACACTTTTGAAATGCTGCTCCACACTCATTTGTCCACCCTTTGCTTGGTCATACAATAAATGCAATCCTAAAAGTTTAATCTAGAGAATGATATTCTGCTAGGAGATGATGAGAAACATTTAGACAAGACTGTTCTCTTTATTGACAACCATCAAAAAGAGGTCAAGAATTTGCTCTTGCAACAGCCTATAGCCACACCAACTATCCTGCCTAAATCTTACCCCAAAATCATCTCTCAGCTTACACTGTACAAAACTTATTAATGCCTTCTCAAAACCTTGTAAGAGCTCTCCATAAACCCACCTCAATGGGAGATTGAAATCATTTGAACAACCTTGGGCCCCCTAGAACCTGGATCATTTATGATAAGCAGCGCCTTTTAACATCTCATATGTATGCGTATATTACTTCATAGAATATTCATATCTATATCCAGACTTTCTAGAAGAGTATATTCATCCAGCTTAAATATGAATAAAATTTACATCCTAGACTACCAGAATTTATATCATCATTGATATTACAAATATACTCAGAGCTTGATTTGACTGTCCCATCATTCTCAAAGTTCCAGCAACTTCTTTTTTGCCTAAAGAAAATGATGAAGAAGAACAAAGCGCCAGCTATGGGTGCTAGTTATCAGAGACATAACTTTATAATAAGGCCAACATGAAGTTTTCATCTTTGTAATTGACTATCATAGTTTTGATAGGACAGAATTGAGCCACCAGGAATGCTGAAATGAAATCATGAATGGAAGATCAAAAGGTCACAAGATTACATCACTAGGAATGCTATTCTCAGCCCACTAGAATAAACAAAACTAACACCTTATTCCTAACACAGTAAAACAACTAGGGGCAAAAACGGTGTCAATAATGGAATAAACCAAGATCTCAGCCACACAACCAGCGAGCACAGTGATATCATAAAGAGTTCATACCAGGATAGGGGACAGCCCAAAAATTTGAGGCAAATACTTGTCAAGCATAAGAAGGCCCCAAGATTTAAAAAAGCAGTACCATCCAACAGAATGATGAATTAGGGAGGAGTTCAAAAACTAAAAGGCAAAGGAATGGAAACCTGAAACATTTTACATAAATGAAGTAGGGCCAAGGAAACTGCTGGACTATACTACGAACAGGACTGGAGATAGTGAGGAAGGGAAACAATGTGTTAAGGAAATTATAAATTCACTTCCCCATATAATTACAGTGCCTCTAGAGGCATGTGGTCTTGCTGCATCTGCTTCCATTGTGAATCTCACTACATTTGTCATAAATTAGGCCTTGTACACGGGTGGATTGTGAGGGAAATAACTTAGGGCTAGAATTGGAAAAAAAAAAAATTCCTGCATGGCCTTACCATGTTAAAGCCAATAAGTTAGATAATCTTTTTTTGTTTTTTGGGTAACATGGAGTATCCAGACTTTCAACCTGACTAATCTCCATGACCCCATGCAAACCACCCCATCTACACGAGCTAGGCAAAGCTCCACCACTATGCAGGCAAAATCCCACAGCAGCCACAAAGGGCATGTAGTGCCTACACAGACTCCACCACACAGTGTGGTGGGAAGAGCACCGCATCAACGACATGCAGTGTGCAGGGACACAAATTGCACAACGCATTGTGGGGGCGTGACCCCCCAAGAATCCTGCCGGAAAATGGCTTCTGCATGTAGTCAATGAGAATCGAACCTGCACCAGGCAACCCCAATCTTGTGGCAAGGACTAACTTGGACAACCCCAAGGGGTTTATACTAAGATAATCTTATTAGCTCTAAAAATACAAGAAGTAAAGACAATATGGTAAAAAAAAAGAAAAAAAAAACACCAAGCAAATAGTGATTCATGGTCCAGAATTTTCCTCCTATACTTGGTTCATGTGGAAGCATATTACAACTAATTTTTGTTAAGAAAAAGAAAATACAATAAGTGTCAGCTTAGGTCAAAAAAATTGGTAACACAATCCATCTCCATAATGTCTCAGATTTACAGTTACTCCAGCAACTTGTTTTAAGGCATATTTAATGGGATGGAGTTGGGGAAGGGGATATTTTTTTTTTCCTTTTTGTGTGCCTACCTGGGGCCTGGGTGCATACATCCCAAGGTAGATCCTGGGTGAGCTGAGCCCCAACCTCGTGAAGAAGGCAAGTCAAGGATTTGAACCTACACCAGCCGTGTGAGGGGAGACCCACCTACCAACGCACATGGCCCTAGGGGCACCAAAAGAGGCTAAGGTGGAGTGTTAATGTGATCAAGCTAAACTACTTGGGTGCCGCAGCAGATAACTATAAATGTAGAACAATCAAATGCAGTTCAAGACACTAGCATGCTGCAACCTGGAAAAAAATAATGCCTATATGTGGTAGATCGTAAGTCAATTGTTTGATTGTTGGAAAACAGCAGAAAAAAAAACAGCTCAAACCCTTGCATGTAACATAAGATAGTGAGTGTTTTGACAAAAATGAAGTACATCATGATTATGATACAAGCACTTCACAAATAAATGGTCAACACAATACAGAAATTCACAAACCCATCCCCCATGCAAAACTTTGAATGAAATAAAATCAGAAAGATTCAAAGAAATGAGTGTGCTAAATCAAGATTATGTATATCTGTCACCCTGAACAAAAGCTCCTAAAAAAGGAAACATACATTGAATTATATTTTAGAAGGCAAGGTATGTGAAAGTGATCACCTCCATCAACTGAAGGCATGCAATTCAACTGTGGAAAACATAAATTTCTAAACCTTACTATTTGGTTGGAACCTCAGCTCATCCTATTCCAATTTATATTTGTTGTCTTTATATAAATCAACACAAACACTTATTGCTATTACAATTACATATAAAATGGCCCGGTAAACTCAAAGCTTTCAGTATAACAACATCAAATAAAAAGTAAGACAACAAATAATGACATGTATCACGGTATAGAGACAAGGGTCAAAACATGCAGAGGGGATATTAAACCGTTTAAAATTACAATAGAACTGCATCAAGGTTCTGCACTAAGTCCATACTTATTTGCTTTAGTAATGGATGAACTCACTAACACATTCAGACAGACGTGCCATGGTATATGCTATTTGCAGATGATATAGTGTTGGTGGATGAAACACAAGAGAGAGTGAACACTAAGCTTGAGTTGTGGAGAAACAATTTAGAATCTAAGGGATTTAAATTAAGTAAAAGGAAAACAAAATATATGGAATATAAATTTAGTAAGAATGCAAGAGTGAAGGACGTTATAATAAAATTGGAATACCAAATCATATAAAGAAAAGGCTATTTTTGATATTTGGGATTAGTGATTCAAAAAGATAGAGAAATTCACGAGGATGTCACACATAGAATTAAGGCAGGTTGGCTAAAATGGAGAAATGCATCGGGGGTGTTATATGATGGTAAAATCCCATTAAAACTGAAAGAAAAATTCTATAGGACAGCTATAAGACCAACTTTGTTGTATGGCTCAGAATGTTGGGCAGTCAAATACTAACATGAGCAAAAAACGACTGTAGTGGAGATGATAATGCTAAGATGGATGTGCAACCATATAAGAAAAGATAAAATTAGAAATGAGATTATTTGTAATAAGGTAGGAATAGTGCCAATCGAGGAAAAGATGAGAGAGATTAGACTAAAATGGTTTGGTCATGTGAGAAGAAGACCAAGAGACACTCTTGTGAGAAGAGTTGATGAAATAGAACAATTAGTCAAAAAAAGAGGTGAGGCAGACCCAAGAAAACTTTGGGAGAGACATTAAAGTTTGATATGAAGTGTATGGGCCTAAATGAAGATATGACAAAAGACAAAAATACATGAAAGTCTAGAATTCATGTAGCCGACCCTACATAGTGGGATAAAGGCTGGATATGTTGTTGTTGTTGTATAGCAAAAGAAATTAGGTGAAAGCCATGAGTCTCTAGATGCAAACTCACCCATAATAGATCAGTAACTGTTGTAATTTCTATAACTATATCATGTATAGTTATAAAATTGAATCAAAACAAAACCACATTAAATTTATGAAACAATTCCTGGGTGGATGGCTATTGTAATATTCTTACTGTTTTCAAGGTTTAAATGAAATTTTCATTACACATATGGGTCAAGTGCCAGCCCCTTAAATTGGCATCAAGCATAAGAAATCCTGGGAGTGGGGGGCACAATGGTTAGGATGTTATATTGATGTGGCATGATTAAAAGAAGAAGCATCTGGTATCATTAACCATAGAGAAAGTGTAAAAAAGGAAAATTTATTTTCAGCGGGTCATATAGCAACACAATCAGCCAAAATTGACCAACTCAGAAAAATAAAAGATGGCCTGTGTAACAGAAGTTCCTAATGGTGAGCTTCATGTGATAGAAAATTATGCATAATCTGTATATACAACGAGCTACATTTGTTATTCCAGGTAGGCCTCAACCATTGTAGATAAAAACAGAAAAAGAAGAGGGGCATCATAGAGAAATGATGCATCAGTTGTATGTATAGAAAGCATTAAAAGTGAAATGAAGTAGAAAGCAATTAGTAACTAGAAAGCAAGGCCTCAGGCAGAAAAGTTATAAAATAAAAATCATACCTTGCTGCATACTCAGAAAAGTGCTTTCCAGGTTGCCGTTGTCTCAGAGAGTGCAGATCACCCCCAGGACAATATTCCATGACCAAACATGAGAATCTGTCTGTCTCAAAATGAGTATACAATGTTGGCAAAAATGGATGGTCCAGCAACTGCAAAATCTCCCTTTCTGTCTGAGCTCTTGTCAACTTCTTCCGGCTTGCAAGGGATGCCTTGTCCATCACTTTCATTGCAAAATAACACCGGGTTCCACTCAACTCAGAGAGATAAACACTGCCAATGTCACCACAACCAAGCCGTTTGAGTAATCGAAAATGACTCATGCCCAATATTCCATCCCGTGCTCGAATGGCTAGAATAGCTTTCCATCTAGGATCATTTCCCTTATGAGGCTTATTAGCACTCCCAGTAAGGTTACTCCAATTACTATCATCACTGAGGCCACTGCTATCGCTTGCACGACTAAGGCTAGTTTTTGCACTTTCCAATGAATCTCCTCGTACGCTCCCTTTCATACTCTCACAATTCCTGTCAATGCTAAGCATGCCATCACTCATAATGACATCGCTCCGATATGTCCCATCACTCCGATATGTACTAGTGCAGCTATTGACAATGCTCATAGCTCTGACCACTCCAATACTATCAATGCTACTGTGTGGACTAACATTGCCGCTTGGTGGCAAAGAAACATCCCAAATACACTCCTTTTCATCAGAATCTGGGGGAAAAAGTGTGCTCCCTGTGTTTTGTGAAGGCCGAGGAACTGAAAATGGCGAAGAAACTGCACCCAAGTCACTCGGTTCTTCAACCAAGCTCTCCACTGGTGAAAGACCAGATGGGCTTGGTTTTCTGATGCCAGGAACCCGAATTGAAAGATCTTCAAGAAATGGACCCTTCATAGACAAGTTCTTCACCAAGCATTTACCCTCTGATTTGCTTTGACCAATTGGTACATAGACTGGTCTCATTAGATCAGTATCTACAGGTTCTGGAGGGTGACTAGCCCCAGAAAAAGAACTAGGGCCACCTTCCTCAGATGAGTCACCACTGCCCTTAAATGCAACAACATCAGGCATGAGTTCCTCTTTATCCTGCAAAGAGTTCTTTCCTTTCCACGTTCTTACAGGTTGAGGAGATTCCCCATCTTCAGAGTCCCGTTCATCTGATTGACCCACATCATCTCTTACAGAAATTATGCAGGAAGCTGATGTCTGACGGAAATGAGGCAGCTTCCCAGAAAGCGCCTTTGTTTCAGGAATCATCTCCATTTCTGGTTAATGTATGTCCTTACATGGAACTCTTGCAGCAAAACAACCTGAAATTGGGTAGAAATGCAATTCAATAGGCAAAACCCCAGAGCTCCTAAATATTAGCACGAGGATCATTAATTCTGATCTCATAAAATATCGTTAAATGAACTTTAACGCAACTCATGACTAAGATTTGCCGTCATTCAGTTTCATTGTCCACAGACCCCGATAGGGGACAACAAACAACATAAATATCGATTATTTAGGAAGACGTAAAACATCAATCACAACCTTTAATCCCACTAGGTGGGGTTGGCTATTTAGGAAGATGTAAAAAAAAAAAAAAGTTCACATAAGAATAACCATCTTCCGATTTTTCATACAGGTAGCTGACTTCTCCTACAATTCCATTTGACTGTTGAACAATCAAAAGCAACCAACAATATACCAAGCCTCAATCCCACTAGTTAGGGAGTAATCAAATGTGGACGAGGAAAGAAAATGGGAATCTGACAAGTAACAAATTAACAGACGCCTCAACTCGAAGCATCCATCAAATTAAGTTTATCGTTCACTTTCCCATGATTCATCATCATTTAAAATTCACACGAAAATGAAAGTGAATCCGAAGAAAAAATATCCAAAAAGATGTTAAAATAACACCAAGCAGCAAGCCATAGGCTCCATATTAGTCCGCCAACTGCAAATTTTGAACCATTAAAACAAGAAAAAAACAAGCCTGTGCACCTATCTAGAACCTCTGTGTGTGTGTCCGTGTAACAGGAAAAGAGAGGAGGCTAAAAGCAACGGTAATCTTGACCAACCTATGAGTATGAAGGCCTGGAACTCGAAGACAAGATATGAATAATTAAAGCACTAAAAGTGCACCCCATAACCACAAATCTTAACTTGACTAACAATCAAGTGAAGAACAAAAGAGTCCAGAAAAAAAAAGACTAAACAAACCCCATCAAACCATAAGGCAAAGCCGCAACAGGAAAATATGCCAAATTGCTACATTCCCACCACATTACAGTAGATAGGATTAATAAATACTTAAAAGAACCGGACGTTATCTTCAATCCCACTCGAAAATACCTCAAACAAATTGGAAATTTAAAAACCATAAAATTCCCTAAAAATGAGAATCACAATCAATCAGTGACTAACAAATGAGAACTCCGCGCTGATGAATCTGGATCTAGGGCTTGTCCCGGGGAGCAACAAATTGCAGCGAATTTCGGTTTCGGCAACTGGGTTCTTCCTCGTGCTTCTGTTCTAGGGTTCTGGTGTGCAGAGCTTTGAATCGATCTTTTTCTCTCTCTCTCTCTCTACACAGAGAGCAGCAGAAGGTGTCTCTCTCTGTATCTTCAGAGAGCAGCAGCTCTGCAAAAAGAGACTGCAAACTAAAGGTATTGTTGCTGATTGCGAGTACTATTTGTGCTCCTAACTTCTTCAGCTTTTGCTTTTCTCCTCCATTTTTTTTTTTTTTTTAGCCCGTTCTTTCTCTGGTTTTGATGTGGCGCTTCGCTTGAGATGATGAGAGAGAAAATGCGTCGTTTCTGGTCAGAGAAGATGATGAGAATGGATACCCCCATGCTTATTTTTCTTTTATTTACAAGTAATAATAATATGATTAAAAATAATAAAATTTGATCAAATTACAAATATTTTTATTTATATAATATTTATTAATTAAAATATAAATTATAAAATTAAGATATAAAAAATATTTTAAATATAAATATTTTTTATTATATTTGTTGATGTCAGTTTAATGGACTGTGAATTCGATTCTCGTCCTACGTAATAATGATGCGAAATCTCTTACTTATAATTTATTTCTCCTAATATAATTGAGAATACAAATATCGAGAGTCACACAAAAATATCATCACAATAATAATAATAGTATGATTATTTTTTATTAAAAATTATGTCCTTTTCTTTTAGTTTAGTTATTTTATATATAATAATTAAATTCAAACACAACACAAGACTGAAGGTGATGACAGGGAGAGAGCCAGAAGGGGTGGCTTGCGGGCAACTTTCAGTGTCGGGTCGGGCCGAAGTAGTGGGCCCACAACTGTTGGTTCTTTACACTACACGTCTTTTCAGAGACTGCCGCTCTCTCAGTCTCACAAGTCTCCCGAGTGGAGTCGGGTTTCGACCCGATCGGCGACCTTCATTTTCCTACAACGCCACGCATGGCGCGTCCGTGCACGCTCTATTTTTTATTTCTTAATTTATTTTATTTTGCTAAAATAGTATTTATTAACCAAAATATAAATCCAAAAAATTAAAATATATAAAATATTTTAAAAAAATATTTTTCATTATTTTTGTTAAATTTATCTATAACTCTTGAAAATAAAGTCACATGACATCTAATCTAACATTTTTCAAATATCTAAGTATATTTTGAATCTTACAGACAAGAAAAAAATGGTGCATGTATCCTCAAGTGTATTTTAAAATATTTAGCAAATAATTTAATAAAAATTTTAAAATATTTTTTAGTCTTATTTTGACCATTCTATATTTTTGTTATAATATTTTACTCTTGTGATTGATTTTGATGATGAAAAATAAATGGTTATATACCTTAAGTCAAGTTTATATTTTTTAAAAAAAATCAATTTCAATATACTTTGTTAAAATGAGAATCAAATCAAATGAACTATGTCTTTATATATATATATATATCTTAAATGGAGATTTGCAAAAATACGTATTATGTTTTTAATTGAATCTCTTAAATGATTTTTAAAAATTGGTTTTGGTTCGATGGTTAAAATAGAGAAAAAAAAATTTAAAGGCAAAAGTCCAACTATTGATCGATTCTAGGAATCTTTCGATTGTTTTGGTCAAGTTATTGACCGACCTTTTTAGGCTATTGACTGACGGAATACATGCTCCTAGTGATTCATTTTTGGATTCATATTTAACGATTGTTTCATGTAAATTGTCGACCAATATAATCTTTGCATTAGTAAGTGTCGACCTTTTTTAGTTCTTGTTAATTATTTATTTTGTTTTTAATCTAATCAGCTGACTGTTTCTTAGAATCTATCGATCGTTTTATCACAGGTTTTTCTAATTGTTAGTTTTGCAGGCTTCAATAGTTACAAATGATTAGTTGGTTTCAAAACTCTTGGGATGCCTATAAATATCATTTTAGGAAAAGCTTGAGAAGACTAATAAAGAAGAATAAATTCATTTGAGCTTACATTTATATTGATAGTGCTTGAGTTTTCATTTTTTTTATATCAAAAAGACTTTAAACTTTATTTGTTTCAATTTATTCAAGCTTTTATATTTTTGTCTAGAGACATTTGTAATGAGAGATTCATCTCTTAAATTATCTCCAATTGTATCATTATTGTATTTCATAGCTTTTAAAACTAGAGAGTATTTTAATAATATAAGGTTGTGATTTCTTTGTGGTTTATGCTAGAGGGCTTGTCGAGTGTGGTAGGAGATTTTAGTGGATATTTTCAAATCATCAATGATGAGCTAAGATAGTAGATTAGGCTTAATTTAGCTGAACTACTATATATCATTGTGTTTGTTCCTTCTTGACCAAAATAGGGGCTATCGGAGGCGGGGCGCAAGCTCCAGGGACAGATCCGTCCAGGAGGCGGTTGGCACCTGCAAGCACTCCAACGGTCTAGTGAGTAAGAGAGCAAGATGATGTAGTGTATCTGTAGATCAAATGTGAGAACATACATTGACTCTGAAAGAGAGTTGGTTGATATAAAAGGAGGAGATGTCATCCGGCATGCATGAGACATGTGTTTGCAAGTGATGGGACTGGGTATCTAGTGCCAAGGGAGGTTCCCAGGTGATAGCATGGTGGCGACGAGACCCTCATTAACGTGGATGGGACCTGCCATTAATGAGGATGTGATCTGAGACGGTTGCGCAGATATTCAGTGAGAGCAGTAATGATGCCGTGACAAGCTGGCACTGGGACAAAACTGGGTTCAGAAGGGAGATCAGATTGGGCCTGAAAGAGGGGTCGAGATTGGGGCTGAGATTAGGCTTGGAGGAAAGGCCGAGATTGGTCCTGGACGATCCAGTGTCTTTCTTACATTAATTTTATTATTTATGTTTTCATTTCACTTTTTGTGAATATTTTTTTAAAACCTCATAAAAAGTTTTGTAATTTTTCAATCACCCAATTTACCCTCTCTCTTAGGTGTGTGGTGTCATTCATTATACCAAAACCATTTCTAATAGGTCTAAAAAATATTCCAACCCTATCTTAATATAAGCTCATTATTCATTTTAACGAATGTTATTTAAGACTAAAATTGAAATTTTGACACATAAAACAAAAAAGTGAGCTTAAAAATGAAAGCGATAAAAGAATATTGAAAATAATTTATTTTACGTTAATTTGCTTTCGAGATTATGCAAATTCAAAGTCAATTATTCTTTGTGCAATTTTGTTATTCATTAAAATTATGTACTTACAAATAATTCTTATTTGTATTATTGATGATATATAAGAAAATTCATATAAGACAAAAGTATCAAATCATTCGAGTTATGCTAGAAGTTAAATCACTATGTCACCACTTAATGCCCAAATATTAATGCCTAAATGTATAGAAGAATTGGGATCCACACTAAATACAACTAAGGGAACCAGAGATACATTACTCAGAAGGAGTTCCCCATCTAGCTACTATATAATCGATGTTGATTTTGTGTTTGAATTTTATTGTTGGGTTTTGTGATTTAATTTTTTTGTAAAAATTTTGAGATTGAGCTACGAGAACCTATGTTACATGAAAATGGAAAACATTTTTAATAGGAAACGAAAATGTGGAAACGGACATTTTTTTTAAAAAATAGACATAAATAGGGTCCAAAACGGGAATAAGAAATATTTCAAAAACGAAAAAATAACACCTATAATATGTTTCCGTGCAGCATAGGTGAAAACTCCTAGGTGAGGAATTTCACCTTTTGATTCAAAAAAATCAGGGAAGTTGTGTTCTCATAGGCCTTCTCTCTTCTCTACTCGGTTAGATTAATTTGAATTGTTGGTATTATTAAAAAAATAAATATACTTATGCTATTTTGAATTTTTGTTATTATTATTATTTTTACATTTAATATTTTAAATTATAAATACTTAATAAATACCTTTTAAACTACCAAATACATCAATATTAAGATTTAAATAACATTCTCAAACCATTATATATATTTTTAATTACCCATCAATCTCGTTTAACAAATATATATTACATATATGTTCAATTGAAATAATGGACACTACACTGGGGTAGGATTTGCTAAAATGAATCAGATAAGATTGTATCAAAATAATTTTAGAATGTTTTTTGAATTAAAATATGAAAAAATTAAGATAAGACTTGAAATTATTCTAAGATTTTTATCAAATTATTTGTTAAATTTTTTAAAATATACTAAATGATATATGCGTCATTTTTTATTATTTGTAAGTTTCAATACATGTTTATTTGAAGGGAAAGAGAAATAAGTATATTTAAAAAATATCAGATAAGAAGTCATGTGATTTTTTTTTAAGGGTTATCAGATAAATTTAACAAACATATTAATAATAATAAAAATATAAAATAATTTTTATATCTTATTTTTTTTAATTCTTGATTAACGAATACTATTAATAATAGTCTTCGAGGTTGATAGTAATGAATGGTGAGACAACAAAATAACTTATGATTAAAATTAAATTAAAAAATAAGAACTGTAAGAGGAGCGACGAATGTGCAACTCACGTCTCTAGACAGACAATGCCAACAAAGAACACCGAATGAGGTGAAATGACAGAAAAGCCCTTTGATGCAGACGGTTGAAACCATAGGATAAGTCGGGGCTCGAAGGTTAAAATGGACAGTGAAAAAAAATAATGGGTGTGAGTGCCTGCTTCGCCCATGTCAAGTGTAGACACAACCATTAAGAAAGGAATACCACTCAACAAGGGCGTTTATGTAATTTTAACTTTCTTCAATTTATGAATTTGAATGAATTTTCATTTTTTTTTTAAAGTTCCTATTCTTTTCCCTACCTTCCTCTGTCATTCATGCCCTATTTTAGATTAATTTTTAAAATGAAAAAAAGGGGTGAATTTGATGGGTGTATACGTATGGTTCCTCATCCTGGCCCAAATAATTGAAGAGAAGAGGGGAGGGGAGGGGAGGGGAGGTGTTTGGATGGAATGGGTTTTGATTAGACTAAAGTTGAGAGCCTCAGCCTCAAAACTTGACTCTTCCCCTCAGTCACAAGGCAACCCACACTCCTCACTCGGCATCAAAATAACATTTATTAAACTCTGTCCAAGAGAGAGAGAGAGAGAGAGGGCCTACATTGAACGAACTAGACAAGCTTGGAATTAAAAAAATAATGAAAAGCGCCAGATAATGGGTGGATGATGTGCATAATGATTAGCAAACTTTTACTATTGGTGGGGGATGCTTGGATTGAATTGAATTGAATATACAAGTTGTCATGTGGGTGGGTCTCTAACTCTAATCCCATGAATGCAAAGCTTAGTGATGAAAATGATTAGCTCAATGTTTTTTTACCACTCCTCACCCCCCACATTTTCCCAAAAAGAAGGATTTTGTAATGTATTTTTGTGGACCATGGAATTCCTCCCCCCCCCCCCCCCCCCTTCTTTCTTGCTTTTTGAAAAGGGGGTTTGAAAATTAGCGTTGGAATTGGCAAAAGGGGATTGGCCATTGCATTCAATCCTGCCCTTTCTTTCTTCATTCCTTTCTCACTTTTGAATGCCCATGCTCCAAGTCCAACAACCCCCCCAACCCCAACCCCAACCCCAACCCCATTTGCTTGCTTGTTTTTTCTTCATTCATACCACATATTTTATAAATATTCTTCTTAAGCTCCACAGTAAACACACACATTTATGTTACAAATATGAAACAATATCTATTGATTTCTTGGGCATTGGTCCTTATTATTGGGGAGCCTTGAGCTTGCTTTTCTAACCCTTTTTGCCTTTCGGTTTAATTTTTATATATGATTAGATTTTAGATATATTAATGCATTATTATTGTATTGAATATGTTGGGTTGTGCCTCTCATTCTGCAGCCCAAAAATAATAATAATAATAAAAAATAACCCTGATGTTTGATTCAAACTGGACTCGCATCATGCATGACATATTCTGATCAAATATCAACCAATCAATCATTCAAAAATAAAGATGAATGTTCTTTTTGACCTACATGGGCGGCCCAAATGGATCTTGGGCTCTATAGAATAGGCCCTAACTATGTAGCAAATTGTCTTCGTTGGGTGGGGATGTGAGACCTTTCATCATCAAGTACCATCCCTCAATAGCTTCAATTGGCCATAGGTTGTGGGCTCCTACGAAAGACAAGAAGCCCCCCAAGAAAGGGCATTTACAAATAAAATTCTTGATGAATGTTAATGCTACATGTTATATAAAGGATCGAAACTTAGTCTCTAAATAAATAGTATTTTTAGTATCTGAAAATGCTATATATATATATATAATCACTTAATTATGATATTGATGTTTTTGATGCATTATATTTTGTGTTACTTCCCGAACATAAACCTTATTAAAATATTACAATTGAATGTTAAGTAACATTTTCGCCAAAGTGTCTGGTGGGTGGCTGGCCACGTGTAGCTCTTGTGGGAGGATGCCGAGCCCTGCTCTCTCTGGACCATGCATGCGAAACATGTGGGGACTCGTCAAAAATACAGTACATGCGAAACATGGTAATGCATGCGTATGTGTGTACGTATGCATGTCTGATGATAAGCCCAACGAAACATGTGGGACTCGTCAAAAACACAACTACATCCGAAACATGGTAATGCATGCGTATGTGTGTACGTATGCATGTATGATAAGCCCAACGAAACATGTATGTATGATAAGCCCAATCGTTGACATGCACATTGATATTATGTATGATCATATATTCAAAATATTCACGAATGTTATTTGTCTTTGTTTATTGGTATGGATTAAACTAAAAAAATATGATTAAATTGAAATTGAGTGGTTTAATTATGGTTTTAAATTTTTAAAATCAAATGAGTAATGGTTTGGTTTTAATTTTAGTAATTTAAATTTGATTTGATTATAATTTTTTGACAAAAATTAAAATCAAACCGAACCATTACCGACCCTACGTCCAAATACCATTCCCATAATTAGTTACTTGCACACTAAAGCACATCCAAGTCTCAAGGTTCCTGTATGTATGTTTTATCTTATCATTTGTTATTTGAATTTTTCAAATCAAATGTTTGAATACAATATAATACTATTGCAATGGATTTTTCAATTCAAATGTTTAGCGACCCTAATTTTAACGTCGAAATTTGAAGTTTTAGTGATGAATTTTTTCGCCATTAAATGTCTCTCTCTCTTTTTTTTTTTTTTAAAGTATTAAAAGCATCTCAAATTCAAATTCAAGATATATTCATAACCCAAAAAATACAAATATTTGAAGTGACACGTGCACAGGGTCATTTACAATAATATTGTTTTCAACACATCCAACTACTATCGCCATACTTTGCCCCCGCCCCATTAAAACTGTCAATAAATATTATTTATTATAATCGGCGGCAGCAAATTACCAACAAACATATATTTGTTTGGGAATGTCATTAGCTCGTCCCATGTCAAGGGAGCCTGTGATCGTTCAGTTTGACCAATATCAAATTCAACCCAAACAAATGTACCTTTTTTCTAGCTAGGTATGGACGCGTAGGAGTCAACCTGTACACATGAGAGTCACCATCGATCTTCAGCTCCTCCCGGAAGCTGGTTTCTTTGTATTTTGCCGACCTGACCATGCTTAATTTCTTAATGAAGGACTTGGCTTCTTTGGGTCGAGGTTGAACTTTGAAGGGCACCCACCCTTAAAACTACCCTGGGTACACGTAGAAGCATATACAGTCACAAAACTTGCATGTTCCGTGAACTTCATTAGTTAATCAATCACGTTCATATATTTCTCTCTGTCGGTGGCAATGCTGGTTTGTTAAGCATCACAATATATATATAGTCAAAACTAAAGCTAGCAAGCAACAATCATTAGTTTGAAAATAGATATGTGGGTGGGTGTGTCTCTGTATATATGAATCAAATCTAGGTTTTATAATAATTCATATACATGCACGAACTAATTAAACAAGGCGCGCTTGTCTGGTTACTGGGTGGTGGAGCCAGAAACCTGAATACATATATATATATATATATTTTGGTGAAGAAAACTTGGAAGTCTTAAAGGAGTCTAAAATTGGACATTCTGTTGGGTTTGGGGCTGGCATAAACAATTGACTATAACTTTTAACTTGCATCGATGCCTGGGTGGTCGACACTTTTTTGTTGGTTTGCCGACACAATATATATATCAAACTCGATCGAAAGCCTCAAGACTTTATAATTACCATGACCAGACAGACAGACACCCACACAGATGGATGGACGCAGATGATCGATGGTAGTTTTGTAGGTATGATGTGGGGAAATTAAGGCCAATAATACTCTCGTTGCACTGCACTCATGCCAAACTAATTAATGTGCAGCAGCACAAAAATCTTTCAACATTAATTTCCATACTACTCTTGAGTTGAAAAACAAAGTTAAGATTGGGAGGGATGATTGACTGGGGGTCTACTCTACTCTACTAGACTAGAACTAGAGTTTGATTCATTCATTAATGCTACGTACCATATAAATAATGTATGTATGTATGTATGTATATTCTGGCTTGTATTTGGAGTTCCGTACGTCGTCGACAGCTAGGTGCCAGGCAAGGCATGTCTTTTGAATGCTGAGTTTCTTTGTTTGAATCGCCATTTTCAAAGCGCGGTGATCTCAGTGGCTGGCAGGAGGATCCAAATTATAACTTTCTCATTTTGTGAGTTTTTCCAAATTGTGGATTCTTAATTATGTTAGTCCATCATTATGTTTGATTTGGTTTGATTTTTTTTTATTTTTAATATAAAACTTTTAAAATTATATATATTTATGTGTTATATTTGTTGTCTTTAATTTAATTATTATTTATATTTAATAACCTTTTATCGATGGTAGATCGAACTAAAAATTCATTTTCTCTAATATTAGACTTAAATTGGAGGGTTGTTTGTGTAATTCTCGCATTGGCATTAGTGAACTTTGTCTTATTTCTATGTTTAATCCTATTTTGTTAGTTTATGGTTCATCGGTTCTTTTATTTTATTTTAACTTTTGTAAATGGAATCATAAATTTAACTGAGAAAGCAACGACACTTTCACCGTAAACTTGCTAGTACTATATCGTTCATATAACATATTTGATTTGAATTTGATTTCAGTTTTGATAAATAAAAATATACATCTCCTTTTTGCCTAAAAATTTATCTTTTATATGAAAATAAATATCATAAGAATATTTGGTCTTTATAATTTTTAGCTATTTAGATGAGGATGAATTATCTTTTTATTTTTTATTTTAATTATGAAACAACTAAACACAGATTAAAGAATGATTCACTCTTGTTGGTAAAATATTTAAACAAAACAAAAATTGACAAAAAAATCACAAAACCCTTAAAAAGGAGCATAACCAAAGAAGTCACCGCCGCCAAGGGGGATCAAAGTCCAAAATTGGAGGCAATCATATCAAATCAAAGAATGAAAATAACACCAAGACAACACAAACAAGTGAAGGAAGAAGAAGGAGGGGGGGGGGGGGGGGGGGGGTGTTAGTCCATACAGTACTTTGGAGCAGGAAGAAACACACATATGTGAACGGCTGATTGGATCTAAGTACTTTTGCGTCCCAAAAAAGTAGTGGACTGGCCACCATCGAATCATAGACTTTTGTGGGCTTGGCTTTGAATCCGCAAAGTTTGGCAGTGATTCTATGTCTCTTAAGACTTGTTATTAATCAACTATCCTACGGTTTCCCTGCAGCTGATAATCCACCAACGGAGGGTGTGCCAAGTGGACCTCCTTGAGTGGTTTGGTCGCCTCAAGTGAGTCTCTCTGTCTCTGTATTTCCATCATCGACATGCTCCCGTACTATTTGGACGGTTGCTTAATTAATTGCTTCTTCTTTTTCCAGTTTATTAATTATGTGGATATATACATTAAAGGAGAGATAAGCTCGATCGGACTAGTGGTTTACAAACTGCCCATGCTTTTCTTGACTCATAAGTTGCTTTCATGTCAAGAAGAAAATGGGGTGACCTTGAGATCTTGATTGATTGGTACATATTCATTTCATGACTCTCCATTCACTAATTATGTGGTAGACATAGAAAGGGTGTCTTTGATCAGCGCGCCCCCCCCCCAAACAAACAAGATTCCAACAAAATAAGGACAGCAAACACCCCCATAAAATTGAATCCTCAATTAAAGAGCAAATGAGAAGCATATGAACATTTTAATAACACATAATGCACCTGCAGTCACGCCTGAAGCTTCACATAATACACCCAATTTTTCTCAAAAAAGAAACGAAAAAAACAACTCAAATGGTGGAAAACTAAATAGGTGACTAGTAAGCATTCAATAAGAAATTAAGAATCTTCTACTTTGGTCAACAAATCTATTAATTAGGAATGATACACACAATCTAAGAAACATGGATCACAACCTGTGTAATAGGGCTATGACCCTAAGAAAACCACAATTTATTTATAATTTACGTTTTTAGGATTCGTTTTTGGTTCAGTCGGGTCGGCGAAATGATGACAGTTGAGCAACCATGGACTCCTTCCACGGGTAAGGTTGTAAACTAATTGGGTCAGAAGTCAAACTTGATTAACAGCTAGCCTGCAGCTTGCTTATACTCTTCAGTCCTCATCAATTTTATATTTAGAAGCTAAAAAAGTCAAAATATAATGACCATTACCATTTGTTCTTTGAAAAATTGTGCTTCAAAAATGTTTCTTTATTTCAAATCCCTTCCCAAAACTCTGCTTTCTAAAACTATAAGGAATAAATATATATTTATTTCAGGGTACGATAACCTACAAACCCATCTAACTTATTTTATATATGTATTATGTGGAATTATGAAACAAACATGAACAATCTTGTGGACAAGGAGAACGAATTCTGTACGTCTAATGTAATTGGGGTCGGCTGCATTGATATCTTAGGGGCATGTGAGTAACCTTAGGGGCATGTGAATTTGGTGAGGCCAAAATCTTTTGGCAAGAATCTATTTTGATATCCATCTTACTTGACGTAAGAAATTATAAAAAATATTCATGTTAATTAGATCACTATTTAAACGATATTTAGAGATGCTTATTTTTTGTGGACTGACAAATGTGTTTTTCCTTTTGTTAAATACATAATAATTATCAAGTGATGAAATCTAACTACTTGGGTATCTACAAATAACTGTCTAATCTATCACCTTGTTGCTGAAGGTGACTTAATTAAAAGAGGAGTGTGTAGTGTGACAAAAGAATTTTTCAATTGGATTTTAATTATGGGCAATAATTATTCCCTAAATGAGTAACCATCTACGTTTGTACTCAATCAAATGGAAATGTTAGATCAAGTCGAGTTGGGTCCCTTTTTATATAAAGTACGCGTGTATTTTAATCTCAATCCTTTTGTCTCTTTTTTTTTTTCCTAAAAAATATAAAAACAATTGGGTAATTTTTTTCGTAGAAGATACGAATTTCCTAGAAGATACAAAAAGTTGACTTATTTTGAGGGCGATACAAGGGAAGGGAAGGGAAGGGATCCTGAGGGCCATCAGCCATGGCCATCGCTAGCGCGCGGTTGTCGTATATATATATATATATATAACCCACACGAGCATCATGAGCAGCCAGCGGCTGCCTCAAATTCATTTCAGTTTCACACATGGCGGCGAATGCAGGTAATTAATCTCCGGAAGCTTTTATTTTCTTTCTATCTTTCTTATTCGTACCAAGTTATACCCTTTCTATGTACAATTTTAAGTTCATCCGTGCCCTCTACTTCTATTAATAATTAATTAATTAATTAAGCCGCTGTCCCTGTTTTCTTCTTCTTCATCATCTTCATCCTCTTCGCAGTGGCCCTGAATGGGCAGCCGGAGCTCACGAACCCGTTCACAAGGTGGAGGTACGTTTTCAGGTCGTGGCATACCGCCACATTGCCGCCGGCCACGTACGGCGAGTCCCGGCTGCTCAGCCGCAGCTCCCGCCCCACGTCCGCGTACACCCACTGGGTCTGCTCCACGCTTCTCCCGATCCATGTCGGTAGACTCCCACTCGACGCCATTGCCATTTCTGGCCGGTTATTGGGTCTTTTGTCGATGACGAAGCCAGGGACTTTTGTTATCGGGTCGTCGGAGTTCACTATCCGGAGCACCTTCGTCCCCTGCTTCTCCAGGCACCGGCGGAAGCTCCCGTTCCCGACGCGCGGGCAGCCGAACGAGATGACGGTCACCAACGGCGCCCGGCTGAATGTTGTCTTGATGTCGTAAGCTGTCAGCGTGGCCAGGGCCGCCCCGAGGCTGTGCCCGGTGATCGTCAAGCTCAGCGGCTCGTCGCCGTAGCTTTGGAGCAGCCTCTTGATCTCTTCCCTCACCAAAGTCTGTAAACTGGGGCTGGTCTCGGTCCCAGAAGTGTACAAGCTGAGAAAGCCGCTCTCCACCATAGGCTCTGTCTCTGTGCCGCCGGAGCCTGCATTGGGCACCGGCGCGAGAGTGGCCCGGAGATTCTCGAGCCACTCCAAGCAAGTGGCGGTGCCACGGAAGGCCACCACCACGTCACGGCGGCCCAGCCGGGAAATCTCGTCCTTGTCCTGGCACACTGCCACGTAGCCAATCCAGCTGGACTGGGTGGCCATCCAGGCGGGAGCCCTCTCGACCCAGGGCGGCAGGCGGATGCCGGAGGTGGCGCGCAGGTTCCTGGTCAGGCGGAAACCGGTGCGGGCGAAGCCGGAGCGTTCGAACAGGGAGCTCTTGGGGTAGCGGCAAGAAGCGTAAGAAGGCGAAGAGATGTCGAAATCGAAAGCCTTATAAGCGGCATCGACGAAGTGTCCGTATCGAATGATCTCACTGCGTAAGGTATCGTCCAGTGGGTCCAGAAGCCCTTCCCAGTTCCGGACCCCTTGATATTCCATCCAGTTCCTGCCCAATCGCCCCGACTCCGAATCCGACACGATCGGGTCAGGCCCGCCCGATTGCAACCGGAGGCGGGTGTGCTTGCTGTTGCTGCTCCGGAGCTTTAAATGTAACGCCTCGGGGGTCACGTGGCGCGCAGGTGCCGTGAATTTGCATGGCCGGATAGTCCTTGTTGTCGCGTGGCAACGGATGATCATCACCATCGTACTCTGTGGCCGGGGATTATTATTATATATATATATATTAAAATTATATATATATATATATGTAACAGAACAGCCTCACCCACGAGTGCACGGAGTTTCTTGTCCTAAGCAACCAACAAAAAGTGTTTTGTAAAGTTGAGAGAGAGAGAGAGAGAGAGTTCAGTTCAGTGGAATGAATGTGAGATATAATAGCAAAATGCATGCATATATGTATATTATATAAATGTCATCACAAGTCTCTTGGACATTGAATATGGAAGGGTGTGTGTGGCCGGGGGGGGGGGGGGGGGGGGGGGTTTATAATTGCAAAAAAGGTTAAGTTCACTCCAATTGAATCTTAATTGCATGAATTAATTGTGAATCCGTAAATGTTGTGACGTGGGCGTGAACGTAGTAGCGTCCGACACAAGGGGGTACTTTGAAGAAATTTATCTAAGACTTTAACCATCAAAAACAAGATTGCATTTATTTTTTTATTAATTATTACGACAATATCAACCGCCACAACACCACCAAACATTATCTAGAAATCAAGAATAATGTTATTTATTTAGATTGAGTGACATCTTTTTATTAAACAGTAAAAAGATGCACAAAAAATATGATTACTTACACATTTTTATTACCTAATGAAAATGTGCCACCTACACTGGAGATCGGTCTAGATAAATAGCATTACTCAAAAATCAAACACTAAATGCATTACATCATCAAAATTAATTAATATCCTTGATATTAATTATGAATACTATTAGAAGTCATAACTAAGTTATATAATATTTTTTTATTAAAAGAAATAAAAAGACTATGTATTATTATTTTCTCTGTCTAACACATCCTCTAATAAGAAAGCAATACATGACTGACTGATGATACTGTCAATATTAGTCACGACTCCTAATATTACTTATTGCTTAATTAATCAAAAATTCTATTTCTTTTATTTGATAATCTCAACCCAACTTCTAATTTTAGGTTTTAAGACTTCTTCTGTTTGAATGTAAAATAAATAATTTCTTGACTAATATTAATAATTCAGGCCATGGTATGGTATGGTATGTTATGATATGTTATGTAATGTATGTGGAGGTATAGATGCCTGCATGCATGAATAACATGTGGATGGATCCATGGTGATGGTGGGAATTAGATACGCATGGTTGGTGGGTGACACAAGAGTTATAACGGGAAAAACTGCAGTGGCGGGGCTGCGATTGATCCGACGACGGACGGAGTGGGGTCGCCGTCACATCCAACGGTCCACATCCAATCGGCGGACCGAACTTATATATAGCGCAGAAAAAGACACCATATATATAGTGGCATTTTCCGACCTAACAAAAGGTAAGGGTCGGTCACTCACCAGTCATTCGTGTCCTTGTTAAGATAAAAGGGTGCTATTTGTTCTTTAGATTCAAAAAAATTAAAAGAACCTGTCGCGATGGCTTCACTGTGGCATGCCGATTATACATCAAGGATCATTGATCAATCACTAATTAAGTAGCATCAATCAAATTAATTAACCACGTGATATTAGCCACACATAATTCTAATATCAACTGTGTTTGGATTAACAGTTTTAACTTGCATATATATATATATATATATATGTACAACTAATTAACCAAGAAAATAATAGTAGTGCTCTAAATATTTTGTACCACTCTCTCTTATATATGTTACCTACCAATGCCAATAAGGCATAAGGATGCCCTCTAAGTTATGCTTAGTAGTCGTTTGTGTCCTTAAACTTAAATGGAAGTATCATGTCGCTAAAATTTTAATTTTGATCCTATTACACACTTGGAATCTCAAATACGCACGTGCGCATGACTTACACGTGATTGGTTAAAATCCTATCATACAATTGGGTTGATGTGTGGGGGGCAAGCAGTCGCCAACGATGAATATGGGCAGAAGTGACGAGCCAGCGATAGTAGCAGCATAGGCAGCAGATCTAGTCGTCGATGGCGTGGGAGGCGAGCGGTCACTCGCCTTCCTCGTGCAGGTGGCGACAATAGATCTAAACCTATTATGCCATGTTGCTAGTGTTAGAAATTATGATCTGATCATACGTAGCGGGAACATAAAATATGTTTTATTTGGTATCACGTTTTTTAAATCTTATGGTTAAATCGAAGACACAAAATGAAAAGTTATCTCAAAACAAAATCTGATTGCATAGCCGATAACCCGCCTGATATCTTCCACACGTAAGATGTTAAGTCGGTCCACCCGAAATCGCCAAAACTCTAAGAGAATTGAAAGTAAAAAGGGACACGAAAATTTTCTATAAAATTTTTGTTTTTCAATTCAACTGATTGATTTTCTGGATTCTGGGTTTAATGGTCTATTTATAGACAAAACCCTAAAACCCGAAGTGTTATTGGATCGAGCTTTAGGTGCTAGCAAAAATTCCAATCTAATTTGATAATTAAATAAATAATTATATTAATTATTTAATTATTTTTATTTAATTAATAAATAATTGCACTTAATGTAATACCCGAGAAATCCTAAAGGGTATAAATGGTGTTTGATGAAGGGTATAACTGGAATTTTTGAAAGAAAAAGACTATAGGGTACACTATCGCAGTTTTAAGTGACCGAATCAGTCGAAGGGAGTACCCTGGACCCTAGATTATTAAGAAAAATATAATGGTATTGTCGAGTAATACGAGTTATGATTTTAGGCATAAAAAAAAATTGAATTGGGAATAGTTTTCGATATAACTGTCGACCGAGCTGAGAAAATCAAATCGACATAGGGAATATTCGAAAAGTCAATGGAGCGTGTTGAGGACCAATATTCTATGTGTAGAACAACCCTCTAATGATTTCGGGTCGAAACGAAGAGATTTAGGATCAAACCGATCAATCAGACCTAAGTATAATTTTTTAATTTTGCCCGATAGAGGTCAAAAAGATAAATTTTCATAAATTCCAAGGGTGAAATGAGGATTACAAAACTTGTAGGCCGTAGTGGTATAGTTGGATAGTGCAGGGGGTGTTATGGAAAAGGCCAAAATGATATTGAAAGAAATCAGGGGGCTAAAGTGCAATTTATCAAACATAAACAGTATAAACGCGCAAGGGAATTTGGCCGCTGCCTTCCACCGCACTTAGCCACCGTTTTCGGCTATGGGATGGCCAAGGGAAACTTGGGAAAGGTCGTATATGGCATGGGCTGGCTTGGGGGCCAAGCCTCAGCTGTAGATTGGTCGAAATTTGGCCGAAAATCGCCTACAAATAGTTAGGTTTTGGCCGAGAGTTTACACAAAAATTACTCACGTTTGGGAGTGAATCGAAGGCAAGGGATAGAAGGCTTTTGTTCTCGAAGGGTCAATGATCAATCTTGAAAAATTTGGTGAGCAAAGGATTTGTTTTGAGTGGGTTTTGGAGCTTGGTCGGAAAGCTTGAGGCGGATGCCTCCGCCACACCAGCAATTACCGATCTGAGGGATTTTTCAGTGTCCTTTTGGCCGGCAACCGGTGCCATTGAGATCAATTCATCAAGAGCTTCAAGGGGGTGTCATCATTTTGGCCATCGAGGTATTTGCCGACGGCTGAAAATCGGAGAAGAAGGTGGCGCGTGAGCTGCACACGCCACATTTTACGCGCAGCCACGCGCTAGGGGCGTAAGGGCGCATAAGCAAGGGTATTTCAATAATTTCTCTTCCAGTATTTTTCTTGAATTATTTTAGGATTTATTGTGTGAAAAAATTGGGGAAAATGTTTGAGGAAATAATTATTTTGGAATTATCGAGGTGAAAATTGAGAGAAAAAATGAGGAAATTATGGAAAAATTAAAGAAAATAGATTTTGATGCTTCTTTAATTAAATATGGTGTTTAGGAAGTGTCATGGCTCGAGGTTGAGTATAAGTTCGGGTGTTTATGATTTAGCACACAAATCGAGATAGTGCACGAGGATCGAAACGATCTGAATACATTCGAGGTGAGTGTTTGCCCCCAAAACTTGACTTATTGTACCCTAAAAACTTTGTGTTTGTTCTATCTAAACATGTTGTAATTTCATGCAAAATGGTTTTGTTGCATGCAAATAATAACCGGTGACGGTTGGTTTTATGAGGAATGTTTGTCCCTAAACGTTTTGTACTTGTGCATTGTATTTTATAAAATTGTTGTTTATATGATGCATTGAATTGTGAATTATGGCATTATCTTGCATTTTGTAGTTGTTTATATGGAATGTCAGCCTAAGATGTTGTCTGAATAGTGTAGCTATAATTCTCTAAGAACGTAACAGAATAATAGAGATATCTCATGCTGGTGTTCATACCAGGGTAGCCACCTTGGTTTTCGTGCTGGGCCGTTTAGTCAGGAAAGTTGCACTAGGATGACTAGGTGGTCCATATGGGATTTGAGTAGTGGTTCCTAGATGCTTAGAGTGAGAACGTAATCTCCGACGTAAATATGGTGAGCTGGGTTCCTGTGTTGATGTGACGTTCCTGAGCCGGGAGTTGGTAACGATTGTTCCCGAGATGTTGGGGAGATGCGTTGACTTGCCCCTCTTAAGCTAGAAGCGCGTCGTGTCGATGTGTCGGTATGGTGGTATAGTTTTTAGAGAGATTGCTCTTTCCCCATGGTAGGGTTAAGCGCTTTAGGATTCTCTTAGGCTAGGGCTTACCGGGTTGTGATGGTTTATTTCATGTCTTGCATTCATTCATAAAAATGTGATTTTGAACTCTCACTTAGATGATTCGTCATCTAATATGGACTATGTCCCTGGAATATTCAAACGTCTCAGGTGAAGGCAGCGGTGCGAAAGGGAAAGGCATCGCCAAGGAGTGACGATGATTAGTGGATAGTTTACTTTATGTCGTTTCAATTATATTGGTTATTTTGATGACGCCATGTAAAACGCTGGTTTGGCTTTATGATATGAATAAAGTGGTTTCGATTTTGTTATATTGAGGTTTCGATCTAACTTCCGTATTTGAGGTGATTTATCTGTCTTAGTTTATTAATAGTTCATAATTGATATACTGAGAAGGTGTAACGGGATCTTCAGGGAACGATTTTTTGTGTTGAGTTCTGTTGTTTGGAAAAAAAAAATTATTCCCGAAATCTTACGTTACCTAACGCCCTAGGAAGACGGGATGTTACACTTATAATTTAGTAATTTCATAATTACTAAATTTGCTATTTTTCTTTTAAAACGATTTTTATTGGGTGGGATTTTCTGGATTCACAATTAAATTGGTAACGAAAATTAATCAATTATTAATTTTAATAAATCATGAGTGACATTTAGCAATATGTCACGATTACCCAATTTAATGTGAAGCGGGAATGTGAACTTTTCACTATGGTGCCATGCAATATAGTCCTTCTATTATCTTATATCCCAACAAGATATAAAATCACAAACAACAGGTCAAATCTCTCGATTTCGTCATATGACCAAATCCAATAATCACACTTGTCTAATATGACATAACCTCTATGGAATCCAAATTTCGTTATCATATTACCTCAACCAAGGATTTATCGTCAAGTGACCACTAGATCGCATATGATATCCTACTCGTATATCTCAAGGTGATAGATTTCATGTCTGATGCACACATACATCGTTTGTTACTGAACTAGGCACATAGATACATACGACTATCCCTGATTAGGACAATCATATAACATCGTTGATATCCTAATCCACCAACACACAGATATCCATGTCATCTCAAGTCTAAAGACTAATGCAAATTCGTAGTTAATATTGAATTATTGACCCGTGAAATAAAACCAATGTGATTCAATATTAATAATCTCATTCAATGAACTCGTTCCTATAACGAGCACCCACTCGTTTTCATTCTATATCTCATATAGAGTGGTATGAGACACACCAAGAATAAAGAGGAAGATGATGTGTCAACCTTTGCGAGTTGCTAATTATCCGGGTTAAGAACTCTATGGGCAGGAATATATTTATAGTATAACGTATTGTGAATTATCCGTCTCGATTATTCTTAACAATTAAGAATGGTATCAACTCTTTATTATACTAAGAATATTTGTATGTTCAATTCAAACCGTATTACAACTTAAATTAAACATAAAACTTGTCATTAAATAGAGTTTAAAGAATTACAAAATTAAGCTTTATTGTGTTACTAGAATTGGTCTTAAAGACTTATATCTAACAACTAGCCACTAGCATGAAAAAGACGAGTGAGCGAGCAACCGCTCGCCTCTCACACTACAGGCAACCAGATTTGTCTGCTCATTCCCATGTCGTTGCTATAGCTGACTTCGATTGACGCCGTTGCTAGCCACTGGCACAAGAAAGACAAGCGACCAACCAATCGCTCGTCTCCTACGCCGCTGCCGACTTGATTTATTCCCTACACTGCTGCTATTGCCAGCCCACAGCTGCCCGCCCCCATCCATTGCCAACAACCACTCGCCTCCTATGCCACCAAACCCAAGTTCAAGGACATGATAGGTTCTGATTCAAATTTAAGGACACAAATGACTTTTAGGCATAACTTGGAATGCGTGTTGATTTATGCCTTATGCCAATGGCAATAACTAAGGTGGTGTTCTCTTTGTGTTTTAGTTTTGTGTTTTGAGTTTTGAATTCATTTTGAGTTTTGTGTTTTGAGTGTCTGTTTTGAAATTTTTGAAAATGCGTTCTTTTTATCATTCTGAAAAATTATTTTTCAAAACAAAAAACTAGAAAACGCGTTTGTTTTTAAATTTTAAAAATGATTTTTTTTTGTTATAATGATATTTTATTTAATAAATTTAATTTAAAATAAATAATAAATATTTATTAATAAATTATAAATTTGATTCAAATACTTTAAACTATAAAATAAAATTTAAATAAAATAAAATAAAAAAATCAATAACCTTATAAATATCATTTAAAAAAATTAATACAAACAAAACATCACATATTCAGTTTAATAAATAAATAAAATTAAATAACAAAAAAAAAATCAAATCAGGAGCCGCAACCATCTTCTCCATCTAGGGTTTTCTGTGTATGTGTGTGGGGGGAGGAGGGGCGCTATTAGCGATGGCTGTGGCGGTGGGGGTGCTGGTCACGGGTGCTGGTCACGGAGGCGCGGTCGCGATGGCGGAGAGGGGTGCTGGTTGCGGTCGCGATGGCGGAGGGGGGTGCTGGTCGCAGTAGCAATGGCAGAGAGGGATGCTGGTCGCGGTGGCTGTAGGGGGCTAGGTCGATGATAGTGGTTGCGGTATTGGTCGCGGTGGCGTTGGGAGGCGGTGGCGGCAGAGTCGAAGGTCGACGGTGATGGCGATAGCTGTCGATGGCTAGAAGAGAAGAGGAGAATGGAGAGAAGAAGGGGGGAGAGAGAAAGAGAAAGAGAGAGAAGGGGGCAGTGGGTCTGTCCGTGTGAGCGCGGGGGGGGGCGCAGGGGGCTGTTTTCCGCGTTTTCCATTTGTTTTGTGTTTTCAGTGTATTTTCACTGAAAACGCCCAAAACAACAAAATGTTGTTTTGGGTTTTCTTAACAAAATTTTTAGTTGTTTTCGAAAACGCATTTTGAAAAATAACAAAGAAAACGTATTTTCGATATTTTCAAAAACTGAAAACAGAAAATGGCCCGAAAACGGGAAATAGAACAGCCCCTAACTTTTTCTATGGGTATGTATCCATAAAATTTATCCTAATATAAGGTTTTTTTAAATTAAAATAATATTTAATTTTGTTCTTTCTCATTAACAAATTATTTAAGCCTATAATACCTTATAATTTTTTAAATTTGTATTTTACTTTAAATATTTAATTTGTATTATTTGAGTTTGAATTATTTTATATATATTACTTCATTGTTCGAAACCAAATGAGAGAACCCAAGTGGCAAAATATTTATGATATGCGATTGGAATTTTGCTTCGGGGTTAGAGTTTGATTTGATGTAGACTGTAGTCCGCTAATAGAATTTAAATATTGTTTATTGACATTTAGACACCATTTATTGTTTATTGACATTTAGACACCATTTATTATAAGGGTTTATATATGTAGTTCTAATTAAGTCTAAAAAATATGTTAATCATTTTAAAAATAGGATAGCTAATAAAATTTAAAAAATATGTTAATCATTTATTATAAGAGTTAATAAATAAATAAGTTATAAATTTTTCCACTTTCATGAAAATTGAACCAGTGAGAAGACAAGCTTTGCTTATTATGCCCTTATATATGGATATATATATAAAGTGTTTTCTCCATTTTATTAATTTGATTTAGGGAACTATAGTCTTATAGTTTGCACCATGTATGATGATTCATGACAGAATGAGACTTTGGTTAATTATGAAATGCTTCTTACTTGGTATAACAATGTATATACACACATATTAATATATAATTGATTATATAAATAAATACTTTGCATAAAATAATATAAATACTTTATTAAACCGGGTTGGAAAAAGTAACCATGATTCAAGCTTACAATTAAAATAAATTAAATAGGAAACTCTCTCTGAACAGATATTTATGAATGTTGATGCTACAATAAATAAAAATATACACACATTGTATATATTATTTTGTTATTATCACTATTATTTGGATACACATCAAAACCCATAAAGAAATCAAATTAAATTAATTATGGGTCTGGAGATGAACTCATGGACCATACCCTTGACCATCTATGGAACACTGAATTAAAGGTGCTCCCTCTGTGTTTATTTAATTTATAAGTCTCATGATTTTCCAGTTGGTTTGAATATGCATGTCCGAATGAATTTCTTTGTTTGTTTACCAAAAGTCTTGACTTTATGGACTCTAATGATTGGAATTTCTCGAGAATGAGAAAGATTTTTTTTCTGAATTTGCTTCAAATTGATGTAAAATTTTTATGGTCACAAGAAGTTCTTTGTAAAGATGACGCTTAGTGGAAAAATATCTATACAAAAGTATATTCATAATCTACTGATTGGATTTTAAAATCAAATGTGGCCCCTAAGTTTTTTGGTGACAATAGAACTATTTGTTACCACACAAAAGGTCATCTCAATCGAACAAGTCACAATGCGTGCAAGTGTTTGGACATGATAGTAAGAGAAATAAAAGTAAGGGAGTTCAGGGTTACAGTATTTGTGTGCAAGTGTTTGGAGATGACAGTAAGAGAAATGAAAGTGAGGGAGTTCAAGGTTAAAGCATTTATATATATATATATATATATATACTGCCCTCACGATCATCTATGTAATTTAATTTATATATATCCTTAAATGTAGTAATCATTGTAAATTTTGAAACCCTAATAATTAGAGTTAATGAGAATGATATCTGTTAATTTCATGTACGTTTATGAATAATGTTCGAGCCCTACCTAAGAATAAGGATCGATCACTATCTATCCAATTAAAAAACTCTTTTTTAAGCTCAAGTACGTAACTAGCTAGTTGGGCATTTCTCCTTTATCCTCCACAGATTTTCTTTTTCTTTTTTTTCTTTTTCTTTTTCTTTTTGTTTGTTTGCTAGTTTGCATTAATTCTTAATTGCAAGGAAAGAGATCGAGTAGAGCTGGTTGTCATCATTTATTGCCAAAAGTGTTTGACTCTCTATCGATTGAGACAGACTTTGGTGCAACATTGAGGCGTACCATTGCTTGCTACCTAACTTTGACTATATATATAATCAGTATCTTCCACCCCTTTGGCAATCTGAGTGGTTTATAAGTGTCAATGGTAGTACTACTGATGAGCTGTTTCTATTTTTTGTCGCACGGGCTTGCTGTCATACTGCTAGCCTCTGCTTGTCTTAAAGCCAAATTCCTTTGCAGTTTACAGTCATTACAAAAATATCATATTGTCTATATTTATATATATATATATATATATCCTGTGTATATAATCAACATCAATATGTCATCTGTACCAACACAACACTATTACAAAGTAAGCTCTTCTCATCAGTTTTGAGCCGGAGAATTAAAACAAGTTTATCCAATGAAGGGTCTCTCCTCCATACCAATAAAAAAAAAGGGTCTTTCTAAGTAGAAGGTCTCCCTTCCCTGGGTCCCTATCGGCCCTTTATTTGGTTCTTCGCTTTATACATGATCCCAAGTGAAGATGTGAGTTTATTATGATAAAATATCTAGAAAAAGTCTCCCAACACCCAAAGATCTCCTCAAGGAGGATTATATATAACAAATAGTTTTATGTTTTAACATATAAATATAAAAGAGGTTACATATCATTGTACGTAACTGTGTTTTTTTATGTAAAAATTAATTAATCTTGAAACTATAAGTAAAAAAGATGCATTCGTCCCATGAAGATTATTAATGGGTTTTGTGGCGAAAGAGACTAAGAATGTCTTAAAATGTTAGAATTTGAGATAAGAACATAGCCGATGATCACAAGAGACAATTAAGGGCTTTGATTTTCTTAATTTTGTAGAGTTTTAGTGGGTTCCAGCCCTTAATTTGTTTAGGTGTCACGTGCATGTGTGTGTGTGTGTGTGTGTGTATATATCTTCTTTGTTAATTAGCAGAATTTCTATTCTCAGCAACAGATCAGCTGATGTGTCACCCAGAAATGGCAATGACACACTGTGCTTTGAAGAGACAACTAATTAATTGGCTGGCATGTGGTTGCATGCATAATACCCATATGCATATACATATACATATATAGATGTATATAACATAACGTAACCACACATACATAGATAGAGTAATCAAGGGAGAAGAGCGTGACATGCTTTGTTAACTAAATTAATGAATCATATGACACCTAATTTTTATTTGTATCTATTTTATAAATACGAACATTGCAATCAAGGGAGAATATATATATATATATAGCGGCACAATAACGACCAATTAGTCATCTTTTACTTACAAATATTGTATACTCAATCGTGCAGTTAAGTCCAATTCAGTAAGTAAAGTTGTCACTCAACACATAATTCACGTTAGCAATCATAGCGACAGTCAACACAAGGAGCCTTAGGATTCAAATTTTAGCAGAGTATATACTATTATATATTCATGTTGATAATAATTTTTTATACAAAATTCTGTACACAATAACATACTTGAAGATGGTATGTATGATTAAGAGGTAATCACACGTCATGGTATAAATATAATATATAAAATATATATGTGAATACGTATATATCCATACATATTGTCCTTCGATCCCATTAATTCTGAATTTGAAGAAATCAAGGTGGTCATTTGGAAGAGGAGTGACTGGACCCTTGAGTCACTTTCATTATTGTACTAGCTAATTCCTTTTTGGCAGAAATTAAGATTGATTGAATTAGAAGTTGAAATCAACTGGATTAGACTGAAAATTAATGTTTTTGCACTGGTGATGGGCATGAATATGTTAATTAACGTTATAGGACTTTGCTTCTTGAATTGAACCCATATATAACTAAACTGTTGATGATGATGATGATAAAATGAGTTGCATATTGAAATTAAGGTTGCCTTCTGAACGAGGAAAATGTGTGAATGCTCAAAGATTTAGGAAGAATACAAGGGAGGAGGATGATGGAATGCTTTTGGGGGGGTAATTACTAGAAATGTGCTTTTGTCTCAAAATATTCCCAAGTGCTTTGCTCCCTCAAACCCTACCATCTTTGGGAACATCCAAAAGAAACTAGTCGTTATCCCCATGCTATATAAGCTTTGATTGAATCCTATATTAATTATTTCTTTTTAAGGCAATTGCCCAATTTAATTTGGTTACTAATTATTAAATACTTTCTCTTCTGTACAATCCATGCATATTTGATGTCATTATCTCACATATAATTTTAGCCGTCTAATTAAGTGCTTGATTTCACTGTCTTGACTGTCCCTAATGCGTGCCACTAAGATTACATTTTGGGGCATTAATTCACTTGGGAACTACAACTACATATATATATGTATATATATAAAAGTTAGACGTGGCTTAATAAAATTAGAACTTGGCTTTCATTTGATTGTTCTAAGTAATTGATTGGCCTTTCGCTTCTGCTTTGTCCTATATAGAACAAATGCCTTCTCTTGTTAATGCCTTCTGATCCTTCTGTCTCTGCTTTGTCCTATATATAAACATTCGAATGTTGAGTAAATATCAAAAAGAAATAAATCAATTGATTCAGATAATTTTGAAGAGGAAATATTTTGTTCAGTAAATTAAATTACCCGAAAATAAATAATAAATATATTTTCTTGGTAAATATCAAAAGAACAATTAATTAGAAGAGTGGCTTTAAGCCATTAATTGCTTATCGTATAGAATTAGGAGTCTCTTCTTAATCCAATTATTGGAATTTTAGAAGCATGCCGTTGCAATGCAATGCTATGCTTGGAATAAGTTGATGACAATTAATAAGCTCTCAGGAGGTGTCCTTTTTTGCCGTCCAGAACTTCTCCTCGCCTCTTGTGTACTTATGGCTTCAAGACAAATTATTATTTGGGATTTGGCAATGCGATTCAAATTCCAACAAGCTGACTATATATGTAATAAAAATTCTATTTTTAGGGTTTCTTTTTTTTTTTTTTGGGGGGGGGGGGGGGGGGGTAGTAAAAAATACAATGACACTTTGCAAAATTTTCAATCAAAATGATAGATGATTTGATTTGAAAAGAACATATCGCAAATGATTAAATCATTCTGGATTAGCAATTATGCATATCAATTGCATTAGGGGCTCTTTATCTTAATGGGCAGCAGGGCTGGCCTGACCCGACCCGGACCTTTTACCATTTTGGAAATCACATTTAATCTCAGATATAACAGACAGGATTCAAATAAGAGCAGAAGAACAAAATCAACCCTCTGAGAGAGAGAGAGAGAGAGAGAGAGAGAGAGAGAGATGCTTCATTAATTGCCTTGTTTTATAGCCAAGTTTGAATAAAACAATGCAGCTTGGGTGTAAACGAATCAGAAGGAGACAAGGAAGAATAAAGAGGAGAAAAACAAAATAAAAGCAACTTGCCCACCCCCCCTTCTCAAACTACAGCCACCTATTTCATTGCAACAGTACAAACAAAACCAACCAGTCACTGACTGGTTGCTCTATTCAATCACTAGCTAAGCACTGTGCCTCCAATCAAACAAGCTTGACCTGGGAAAACTAAAGGCGAAGATAAAATACTTCAAAATGAAATGCCAAGGCCTAGAATTCAATAACAATCACTCACTTTCTCTCCAGCTTGAAATCACACACAATGCGAGACCAAGACAAATGGGTGGTTGGTATTGATAAAAAGGGTCCTTTGGATGCTAATGAGAGGTTCAATCACGCATTAAATAAACTACATTACAGAAATTTCACAATGTCACATTTGAATTGTAGATAGTTACCAACATCATACAGGACAGGCAAATTATTCAACACAGTTTTCTTTGTGAGACAGACCTTGCCCACAAAAATACGACAAAGTGGTTGGCGAAAAAAAAGAAGAAGAGATATCTCCTTCTCCTTTTCAAATTTCATAGTTACTGCACATTTCTACTACAATTTCCTTTTCCTTCTTTGAAATGTTGTTTTCTACTACAATTAACATCCATTCTAAAGAAGCATTTAAAAACAAAAAATCAAGAATTTCTATCTAGAACCTGAATCTGCATTCCCATTCTCCTTCTTAATCCACTGACTAATCTGCTTTCTTGAATTTTGTCCTCGGTGCTTCCTCATACCTGAGTTTCTGTGCTCATTAGTGCTAGGTCTATTTGAAGACCCCCCGGAAGTTACTGAAATGATGGTAGGATCGGTGTGCCGTTGCTCAGCTGTTTCCTTGGTTGACACAGCTGTAGGCTGTGGAATTGGCCGTGGAAGAAACATACCCGGCTGTAATACTAGATCCTTTCTGGGCTCAATTAAGCCATTATTCTCCTGCTGCAGTTTTAAGATGGCTTCAAATTTTTGTCTTCTGATCTTCTCTGAATCTGCCTGAAGAAGGTTCTCATCCTCATTTGCTTCAGCGTCATTGCAACTCTGCGTCTGACAATCAATGTGAAAGAAATAGCTTAAGTTCACTTAATATGGTTGGTTGGTACTCAAAAAAATGCAAACAATCATTTTTATGTAAGATATTAAAGCTTTAAACAACAGAAAATTCACAAATTAACCAACTAGCTTATTGAGGTGTTCTCCTTTTTTATTAAATTTAACTGATTGCTATTGAATGGCTTAATCCTTTATGTCATAGTTGATAGGAATGCCAAGAGCGCAGGTGTTTTTCTCTCATACACATAATCACTAATTTTTTAGTCTCCACATGTAAATTGTCCTAAAAAATTATTCACCTTGATGGCTGTTTACAGGGCATCATATTGTTGATCTAATGCTTATTTGCCAGTACCCTAAATTGAAAATTCCTTAAATTCAGAATCAGAACCACATTTATGAATCACATGTGAGACAAAAAAATTGGCAATATATGTGAAATAAACAATTGATTAATATGTTATGAGCTGACCATGATAACTGCCCAAAGACATTCACATGAACCCTCAGCTATCCATTGTCTCAAAAGTTTAGGACCCAAACACTAACAATAAAAAAAAAAAACAATGTCCATTACTGAAAAGAAGATGAAAATAACTGATAGGTTTTATAACCACAGACATACGGACAGGGTAGTAAATCCCACTTACAGAATCAGCATGCCTCAACTACAGACTGCACTTACAACATCTGTTTGCTTCAAGATTTTATAATTTCATGTTTGGAGCAACCAAAATATGTCAATCAGTCACATTTTTGGAGAATAAGTGGGCTGAGCATGCATATTCAAGGAGATTCAAAGATTCCATATATTAATGTTTTGTTCCCTTTTTTTCTTATAAAACTGAAAATTTCATTTTATAGTATAACCACAGCCAAGATGTGAAAAAGTAAGGCATGCTTGATAGTACTTTTATTAATTGGACACAACTTTTTCAATTTTCTGATGTTACTGACAACCAAAAAGAAAAAGGTAAAGTGAGCTCTTATGCCTATTAGTTGGTTTTATAATTAAACATTGCTAAAAAAATACTCCCCCTCAAATTCTAAGGTTATAATGTCTTCACTCTATACATAGTTCATGCTCTAAAATAGAAAATAATATTTTTCTCTACTTTTCCCAATTCTCATCTCATTTTTGAAATATCTAGTTAGTTGTTAAAGGTTCTGGCATAACTTTTCATTTCATCATAATGAAAATTTATCTAACCACTTGTGATCTCCCCCTTCTTTCTAAAATAATTGATGTGTTCTTTTTTTATTTTCTTTGGGTTTTAATCTTTTTTATTTTATATAAATGAATAATTCAAGAACATAAAGCCACAATACATAATGAAAGTAGTAAGTAGTATTTTGCTGATCAGATAAGCAGACAAACAAAAAGGACAAGCGAAGTTAAGGAGACTGCTAGTTTCCACATTGTTGTAAGAATAAGTATTAGTAATTTTTCTATCTAAATTTTACTATCCAATCATTTCAAAAAAAAATAGGTACCTATCATTACTATCAACATCTTGTATACTCTCAAAAAATTTGAGAACACATATGAACATATCCGATTGGTTCTAATTTTTGTTCTTTTTATAACTGAAAAGATAGCTCTAATTCATCTGAAAGCCAGAATATATTTTATAAGATAAATCGAAAAATCAAATCTTGCTCATGAATTGCACAAGGCAACTTGAACTAATATTAGTATAAAAATGACAAACTTGCATTAGTTAAGTTTAGCACATGATCACATACCAACTCAGAATGAGCGCTAACCAAGTCAAGCACATGTTCAATGTCCTTTGCAAGGAAAACCCTGCGACAAACAGGACAGCTACCTGTGATTTCTTCTGGTATTCCATACGTGCCCATGCAAACAAGCCAAACACATACTTATCAGAATAACTATTGCCAAAAAGAATAGCACAATATCTGGTTCTAAAAGCAAGAGCATATAAATGCTACTTTCCCTAGCTGCCATATAACAACATAACAGAAATGCATGTATGCTACACATGTTTTGCAATTTGCAGTGATCGAGATAAAGGTAGATAATTTGTACATCTTCCATGCAAGATGATCTCCACCAGAAGAAAATCTTGCAGATAAAGCATAATATTTTCAGCACTATATAGATGCAAACATAGATGTTAAAGGCGAACCTAGACACAAGGCGCCAGTTTGGCGCTTGAATGGGCTGAGGCGACATGTTTTCCGAGAGGCCCTCGCCTTGCATGGCGAGGCGCGCCTCATGAAACCTAGGTTTTATTTAAAACCTGGGCAGCCCAAGTCGGTAGGTCGGCTCGTCACTCCCATCTTCCTCCCGATGTCACTCCCATCTTCTCCCTCTCCTTTCGACCTTCAAGCCAGCCACCGAAACCATGGGAGCCTCTAGAAACACCCTCCTCAAGCTGTCCAGCCGTCGGAAACTCCCATCTTCTCTAATGCCAGCCGTCGATCGGCCTGATCTTCCTCTTCTCGTTGTTAAGCCGCGCCCGCCTCTCTTTATACGGTTGTTGTTTTCTTGTTGATTGGAGAATTTTGTGGAATTTGGAACTGTGTTGTAGCAGCCCAGTCAATGTCGTTGACAACTTCCAAAACTGACCCAGAATGGAATTATTTTGAAGCTGATCCTCATAATAGAAATACCACCACATGTAAATTTTGTCGTAAAGTACCAAAAAGTGGCATATTTCAAGCGAAACAACATCTTGTTGGTGGTTTTAGGAATATTAAAACTTGTCCAAAATGTCCTCCATCAGCAAAATAAGATATTGGAGAGTACATGCAAAAGTGAGACAGAGACCGAAGATGATGAAGACTTGGAAGAGGGAGAAGAATTGGGCTGAAGAAGAAGATGAAGGGGTGATTGAAGGGTATAATGAAGATATTGACCTTGATGTTAATGATCTTCTTGATGATGATTGATTAAAACTTCTTTATTGATTGTGGACTTGTAGTGTTTATTGATTGTAGACTTGTAGTGTTTATGTATTTGTTTAGAACTTTGCATGATGATTGGTACTTGTTTGAGTTTGAGACTTTGAGTTTAAACTTTGATGATATTTCTAATTTAGAATTTGCATAATGAATAAATCAACTTTGATGTTGTTAGTTTAGAATTTGAAGATGATAAATCATGAATGACATGCATGTGTTATTATTGATAATTTGACAGTTGTTTATGATTTTACAAGATTTTGAGTTTTTTTCTAAAATGTGCGTCTCGCTTCGCAATGGCGTGCCTTGGCTCATGCGCCTCGCGCCTCAGGCTTCAGGACCCTTTGCGCCTCGATGCGCCTATCGCCTTTCAGAACTATGGATGAAAAGGATGATAGCTACCTTCTGGAACATGTGGCAAACAAGAATACTAAAAATAAATTCAGCATATTTACATTGGACAATGGCAAGCACGAGAATACTACAAAAGGAAGGAAAAGAAAAAGATAGTGTTCATAAATTCAGCCTGAATGTTATTTTCACACCCGTGGAAACTGAATTAATCATTTGATTCTATATAGCATCCAAACCCTCAAGTTGACATAGTAAAGCAGGAGAACCACATATTGTGGAACACCAAAGTCAAACAAACAAAATCACCTTGAGCCAAAAGAAAAAAAATAATTTATTCATTTAACTGCTAATGAAAACTCAACAACCTAATGTCAAATGCCATGTTAGGCTATCAAAAGGGCCAATCAAAGAGTTTATATAATTAAAAAAATCCTACCACAAGCTATCCAGTCATGCACAGAAAACTAGTTTCAACCATTCAGGAGTTTTTGGATTACCTTGTTGATTTACCATATCCCTGGAAGCACGCAGCAATGCAACTGATGAACTAGCAAGGTTGGTCTCTTTTTGAGACTGCAGCCAATTCCACCACCGTATAATACAATCACTAGCCAAAAAAAATGAAATAATTAATGAAACTGAAAACCAGAGACACCTGTCCATACAGAAAAATCAACATGTATACAATATTAAACAGAAACGTAAAAGAATAGGACTAAGATCCAGAGGTTACCAATGAAAGCAATGAAAACAAGACATTAACTTCATAAATGGCAACTTATTATCATCAGCATCTTCTTCAACCAATGGAAGCAAACACAACGGACAATTCCCATCTGGGTGATTCATGCCAGATAACCTTTCCATTGCTTCCTAATAATATGGTTAGAACATCAATATTTTCCAAACTTGTAAGCATCAGTATATTCAATATGCTCTTTCAGATTTTGCAAATTTGATAATGTAAAAATTCAATAACCAGGTTCAATCAGGCAGTAATGACCAAACAGAATATGATCTATTGAGTACTGAATTTTATTCGTAGCACAGGATTAAAAGATATCTATAACATTGTATCCAAACAAAATGAAAGATCTTTCAGTGACAACAAAGTCCTCCATAGAAGACAAAATTGTTCAAGATCTGAAGATATTTGTTGTAGAAAAAAGAACATTACCTGCTTTGGTGGATGCTATGGTGTCATGGAGAGGTGCTAGAATTGGCCATAGAAGAAGGTGGCTTAGTACTTCATGATATTTTATAATTTTTGGGGGAGACCACAGTCTAGTTTTGCTGGTAGTGTTGAGTCCTCTGTTTAAGGTCAAATTGTTCTCTTTTGCATGCTTGGTTCTTGAGCTGAGTTCATTCTACCTTGAATCACAAATTGGATTTTCCCGAGTTTTCTGAGTACACATGGGCATTGATGAATTGAGAAGATCAATTTCCTGTCAAATTGTTCTATACATGGGTGGTAACCCTTGGGCCTCTTACCTATATATAATACATATTTTACCAATCAAAGAAAAAAATTAAGATGCTACAAAAAAAATATTAAATGGCAAGAGGCCTCACCAAATGATATAGATAAATTTGCCTGAAGGAATACTTGTTCCATTGATATGCTGCATCATTAAAGGTTGGTTCATTTAGGAATTATTAACACTATCTCCTCCCCTTTTGTTCTCCTTCATCCACCTCCTTTGCTCTTCTTTCTCTTGATTCCCTCCCTTCTTGATAACCAAAGATTGCTATTTTAAGAATAAGTTTATTTCAAGCCAACCAAAAAAGTGCTTGCATATCTTTAATTCCATCTAGAAACTATAGTTTATTATCTCTCATCACTTGAAACAACACTCACTATGAAGCAAACTATTATCTTGACCATTTCTTTCTTTGTTGAGTTAGAACTCACCTGAGAGTTGAGATGAACAAGACTAAGAGTGTCCAATATGCCCAACTAACCAACATATCCCAAGTATATCATAGAATAAGCCGAACCAACCAACACATCCTATGTATAAATACTTATTACCCATGGAAAAGAAAAGCTTTGGACTCACAGTACTGACACTTTGCATTCCACATTCATTTTAGACCGGCCAGATCAAAACTCCACAGTGAACTGATATACTCTAAGTGACGCAGCGTGTAGCACAAGTGTGGAGAAAACACACCAAAATAAACCCTTGAAAGAGTAAACTTCAATGGCCGAAGCTTGGCTTTCAAGAAAACGCAAAAACAAGACTGTTTTGCTAAGAAAACCCAAATAAGTTGCTGAAATTTGATTAAGAAAAACTTGATTACAAACTCTAGATCCTAAGCATATTTATAGTATTTGGCTAATCCAAATCCATCTAATATTTGGAAAACAAAATCCAACTAGAATCCTAATAGAAATAAATCCTAATCCAACATGAAGTAAAATCCTAAATCAAGTAGAAACATGAAATTGAATCCTAAATCAAATAGAATTCTAAAAACTTAAGAAGTATTAAAATAACATAAAGTAGAATCCTAAACCAAGTAGAATTCTAAAACTTAAGAAGTATTAAAATATTGTTCCGGCGTGGTCGGGTCAGCTTTGGGCCGGGTCTTGATTGGTGACCGCATCATTCACCTCCACTTGAGAAGAATTCGTCCTCGAATTATGATCTGGGTATGATAACTCAACGTCCGACAAATACAAAGAAAGATCAGCAACATTAAATGTTTTGGAAATATCCATATGATTTGGCAAATCCATAACATAAGCATTATCATTGATCTTCTTTGTAATCTTGTAAAGACCATGCTTCTTTGGCTTGAGCTTGTTCTGTTGTCTTGTAGGAATCTGTTCCTTCTTCAAGAATATCATGACTTTATCTCCAACCGCAAATACCTTGTGCTTCCTATGCTTGTCAGCTGCTGCCTTGTACTTCTTATTCGCCTCGTGCAACTTTTGCTTGACATCTTCCTGAACTGCTTGAACGTGTTCGGCTAAGTCACTAGCTGCAACACTGAAACCTGGTACTTTTGGTAATTTTACCAAATCCAATGCATGATTAGGAACTTTCATGTATACAATAGAGAATGGTGATCTTCCTGTTGAGCTATGCATGGCGTTGTTATAGGCAAATTCCGCTTGAGCTATGATTAGGTCCCATTGTCTTGGCTTGTCTTTGCAAACACTGCGAATCAGATTTCCTAAGGTACAATTCACCACCTCTGTTTGTCCATCAGTCTGGGGATGTGCTATGCTACTGAAATTCAAAGAAGAATCGAACATTCTCCACAAGGTAATCCAGAAGTGACTCAAAAACCTTGTATCACGATCCGAAGTAATAGTTTTAGGGACTCCATGTAGTCTAACAATCTCCTTGAAAAACAGTTTGGCTGTAGCTACTGCATCTACCGTCTTCTTGTATGGAAGAAAGTGCGCTATCTTGGAAAACCTGTCAACCACTACAAAAATAGAATCCATGCCTCGTTGGGTTCGCAGTAGACCCAACACGAAGTCCATAGACAAATCTTCCCAAATAGCATTGGGAACAGGCAATGGCATGTAGAGACCGGCGTTAGAAGAGTGCCCCTTAGCTATTTGACATATATAACACCTCGCCACAATAATAGAAACATCTCTCCTTGCTCTTGGCCAATAATACCTTCCCATAACAGCTTCAATAGTCTTGTCTCTGCCAAGATGCCCTGCTAAGCCACCACCATGCAAATCCCGAATAATTTTCTCACGAAGAGATGTGCAAGGGATGCACAACTTATTTCCCTTCATGAGAAACCCATCATGCACATAGAAATCTCCTGATGGTTGCTGAGACATGCATTGTTCCCATACATGTTTGAAATCCTTGTCTGTCGCATATAATTCTTTCAAGCACTCAAACCCAACAATCTCAACACTAAGGGTCTTGATCAAATCCACAGGCCTACTCAAAGCGTCTGCCACTCGATTATGCTGTCCCGACTTATGTACAATTTTATATGAAAATTTATCAATAAAAGCAGACCATCTAGCATGCATATCACTCCTCAATTACCTTTGGCTACTCAAGTACTTAAGAGCTTGGAGATCCGTGTAAAGAACAAATTCTTTGGCAATCAAGTAATGTTCCCATATCTTAAGAGCCCTCACTACTGCATAAAACTCCTTATCATAAGTAGACCACTTTCTTCTGGCTTCACACAACTTCTCACTGAAAAATGCAATTGGTCTCTTCTCTTGGGACAACACAGCACCTATACCCACTTCACTCGCATCACACTCAACCTCAAACAATTTGTCAAAGCTTGGCAAAGCTAAGACATGAGTGGTACATAATTTATCTTTTATCAAGGTGAAACTTTGCTCTTGTTCTTCACCCCAATGGAACTTTCCTTTCTTTAAACACTCAGTAATTGGAGCCACAATACTACTAAAGTGTTTGATAAACCGCCTATAGAAAGTTGCTAACCCATGGAGACTTCGCACATTACTAACATTTTTAGGAGTTGGCCACTCTCTAATAGTTCGCACTTTTTCCTCATCTACCTTTACGCCCTCTTTACTTATAACAAAGCCCAAGAACAACAAGCTCTCACTCATAAAAGTACATTTCTTCAAATTAGCATAAAGTTTGTTTTTCCTCAACACACTCAACACCTCTCGAATATGCCCCTCATGCTCATTAATAGACTTACTGTATATCAAAATATCATCAAAATACACCACAACGAATTTACCAATGAAATGGCGTAATACTTGGTTCATTAGTCTCATGAAAGTGCTTGGTGCATTGGTTAGTCCAAAGGGCATGACTAACCACTCAAACAACCCATCTCTCGTCTTGAAAGCTGTCTTCCACTCATCTCCAGGTCGAATTCTGATTTGATGATAACCACTTCTAAGATCAATTTTGGTAAAAATCACAGCCCCATCAAGTTGATCAAGCATGTCGTCGAGCCAAGGAATTGGAAATTTGTACCCAATAGTAATTTTGTTGATGGCTCTACTGTCAACACACATCCTCCAACTCCCATCTTTCTTTGGTGTCAATAATGCTGGCACTGCACATGGACTCATGCTAGTCTGAATATGCCCTTTTCTCAACAATTCCTCTATCTGCTCACGCAAAATCTCATTCTCCCTAGGACTTATCCTGTAGTGTGGTAGGTTAGGCAAGCTAGCACCAGGAACCAAGTCAATGTGGTGTTGAATATCTCTCATAGGAGGTAGCTCATTAGGCAACTCCTCAGGAACCACATCATGAAATTCCTCCAACAATCCCTGCACCTCCACTGGAATTTGATTCACCTTCAGTAGCTCACTCACACTCTCTCCCTTGATAACCAATAAGTGAACCTCTCGAGTATCCTTACACTCCCTCACAAACTCAGTGTGTTTATGTGTAGGGATGGCAATTGCAACCGAAACCGTGGGGAATTGAACCGAAACCGAACCGGTCAACGCAGTTAAAAACCGTTTGACTGGATAATGGTTTGGTTCGGGGAAAAACCGAACATTGTTTTAATGGGTATGGTTTGGTTATGGTTTTCACTAAAACCAAACCAAAACCCGAACCGAATGGTGGGTAACCGAACCGAACCGAATATATATATATAATATGTATAATATGTATATATAATATATATTATATACAACCCCGCCCACCTGAGCCTAGCCTACCTGAGGCTAGCCCACCCCAACCCAATTGCCTTGCTTGCAAACCCTTCTCCCCTTCTCTTCTCCTTCATCTCTCAACCTCACTCTCACTCTCTCTCACCCTCGCTGCCTCTCGCTCGTCCGCCTGCCCTCGCCCTTGCTCTCTGCATGTCTCTTGCTCTCGCTCGCCCTCGCTGGATCTCTCTTGCTCTTGCTAGGGCTCGGACCCTGCTCTCGCTTGCCCTCAATCTCTCTCACCTTTTCTGCCTCATTTCTCTTGCTCCTCCGCGCGAGCTCGCCAATCGCCCTAGCTCTCTGCATCTCTCTTGCTCTCACTCGCCCTCGCTAGATCTCTCTTGCTCTCGCTAGGGCTCGGCCCCTCTTGCTCTCGCTCACCCTCAATCTCTCTCACCCTCGCTGCCTCTCGCTCTCTACCTCATCTCTCTTCATATTAATTTATTTTTTATATTTATAATTTTGTTAGATGGAGTTAGCTCATTCATTTCAGATGGATATGCATCAATTTACGAAGAATATATTAATGTTGTTGATGAAGGAATTAATTTTCGTAGCTAATTTTTTTTAGCTTAAATTACAATTTAATTATGCATATATTAATTTATTGATTTTAACAATTGTAGGTTTGGAAATGTGATTTTATATCCAATAAGTTTTGTAACTTTATGCAAGAATAAGGTAACTTTATTAGAATTTATCTTTATTTGTTGTGAAATTATCAAAAAAATTTATGAATGCTATTTGTCTTTGTTTGTTGATATGGATTAAACTAAAAAAACCATGGTTAAACCGAAACCAAACCGAAACCGAATGGTTTGGTTATAGTTTTAAATTTTTAAAACCAAATGGGTAATGGTTTGGTTTTGGTTTTAGTAATTTAAGTTTGGTTTGGTTATGGTTTTGACAAAAACCGAAACCAAACCGAACCATTGCCAACCCTATTTATGTGTAATGGTAAGAAAATTTCGCCCCTCCACTTTAGAAGCTTTGGTTTGATTCTTTTCCACTATGGGTAACAAAGTATAACGCACACCTTTTTTCTCAAGCTGATATGTGTTCTTCCTACCCGAGTGCTTAGCATCCACATCAAATTGCCAAGGCCTCCCAAATAAAATATGGCAAGCATCCATATCAACAATATCACAATAGACTTCATCGGAGTACTTACCAATAGAGAAAGGCACCCTGCAACGTTCATCCATATGTATGCCACCAACTTCTTTGATCCATCCAATCATGTAAGGGCTTGGATGTTTTTTAGAAGTTAACTACATCTTTGTCACCACGTCTCTTCCTATGATGTTCTCCTGACTTCCACTATCAATAATCAACTCAAAGATTTTTCCTTTCGCCGTACACCTCGTGCGAAAAAGCTTATGCCGTTGAGTAGTATCATCATTCTTTTGAGATAGCATTAACTTCCTCACTACACAGGTATATTGCCCATGTCCATAATCTTCTTCGTCATCCTCCCCATCAAGCCCGCAATATACTTCCTCTTTAGCAACATCTTCCTCTTCCTTTTCTACAATGTTAACTGTTTTCCTCCTTGGACAATCACTAGATCGATGCTCAACCTCATTGCACTTGAAACATTTTAAAAGAATAGGCTTTGCATAAGGATTAGGGGATTTTGGAAGATTAGAAGTAGTACCTCGAATGTTTCCCCCCGTTGTAGCCTTATTAGGGTTGACTGTATGGGGTGGATTGGAGGGTTGCGCTCCTTGAACCGACTTGCCTTTATCAAAAGCTGGTTGTTTATTTTCATTCCCATTATACCGACGATAGTTGTCATTACGAGATCTCTCACTCAACATTAACTCAGCCTTTAAAGCTAAGTTCCTTGCTTCTTGCACACTCAGAACCATCTGAACCCCAATTTTATCACGAATAGCAAGCTTCAATCCATTCAAGTAACGAGCTGCTTGTTGATTGTCACTTTCTGACAATTGGTTTCTCTCCGCTAATTGTAAAAACTCAGAGGTATATTCATTCACACTCTTCATTCCCTGTGCACATCTTTGATAAGATTCAAACATATATTGTTCATAGTCAGGGGGCAAAAACCTACCTCTTAACAGTTGCTTCATTCGTCTCCATGTCTGAACTGGCTGTCAGCCTTCCCTCAATCTCGTTTCTCTTAATCGCTCCCACCAAACAGATGCACCGCCCTTCAACCTGTAAGCCACTAACTTTACTTGTCGTTCATCTGGGATCTCCATGTATTCGAAAAAACGGTCAACCTCAGTGATCCAATCCAGGAACCCCTCAATATCAAGATCTTCACTAAAGGTGGGAATATCAACTTTTAGTTTATACTCATCGTTGCCCCAGTAGTTGTGCTGATGCGCATTCCTCCTAACCCCTCTACCATCAGGGTTAGCTATTGCTCGACCAAAATCATCCTCTTCATCGCTATCTTCAATCACTGGTCTTCTAGGATTAACAAGGACATGATTAATAGGTGGTCTTCCCGCTCCGGCTTGATTCACCCCATTATTCAGGTTCCTGTCATGATCAACTCGTAGTAAGGTGCCCAATTGGTTGCTATGTTGCTCCAATCGTTGCTGGATAGTACGAGTTACTTCCCGTTGTTCTTCGATTGCTCTCCAAACTGCGGACAACCCCTGATCACCTTCATGAGGCTGATTGCTACCATTACCTTCAAGATTGGCCATCTGATTGGTTGATTAACCACTCTGATACCACCTGACGCAGCGTGTAGCGCGAGTGTGAAGAAAACACACCAAAATAAACCCTTGAAAGAGCAAACTTCAATGGCCGAAACTTGGCTTTCAAGAAGACGCAAAAACAAGACTGTTTTGCTAAGAAAACCCAAATAGGTTGCTGAAATTTGATTAAGAAAAACTTGATTACAAACTCTAGATCCTAGGCATATTTAGAGTATTTGGCTAATCCAAATCCATCTAATATTTGGAAAACAAAATCCAACTAAAATCCTAATAGAAATAAATCCTAATCCAACATGAAGTAGAATCCTAAATCAAGTAGAAACATGAAATTGAATCCTAAATCAAGTAGAATTCTAAAAACTTAAGAAGTATTAAAATAACATAAAGTAGAATCCTAAACCAAGTAGAATTCTAAAACTTAAGAAGTATTAAAATATTATTCCGGCGTGGTCGGGTCGGCTTTGGGCCGAGTCTTGATTGGTGACCGCATCACTAAGCTACAAAACAAAAATATGGATTAAGCACCCACCAGAGTATGTATATTTAATCAGTCACCATGGAATCATAAACACAATGTTAAACTAAAATTTCAGAAAACAATAAAAAGTTAAAAAGGGTGGAAATGAGAATGACGCTGGTTTACCTAAAAATAGGCTCCTCTAAACAAGTATGCAGTCTGATGTAATTAATAATATGAAGTAAAAGCAAGTATATACTCATCTTTCAACCAAGCAGTCAACATCTAAATTTACCAGTTGAAGATATGAACAAGAGTAGTACACTAATTACCTCACAAAGTGCTACAAGCATTAAACAAGAGGACAGTTCGCGAGCTTTGTCCTGAATACGATCTCTAAGATACTGTTGCCTCTGTTCATCAAGGCCCTTGGACTCTATTATATAAATATGAGGTGGTTCCTTTGGATACTGCAAAGAAAAAGGTAAAGATGAGCACAAACATAATAAGCAATTGAGTGGTTGAAAAAGTGTTCCAGCTGCTTCTTTTTTTACCAAGTGAAATCCATTAAAAGATAAACAATCAGAAAGAAGACAAACCTTGTGTGACGTTTCAAAAGAAAATAAAGATAAAAGCCTACTTATCCATAGGCATATACAAGAACCCACAAAAAGAAAAAGAAAAAAGAAAATGCAATATCCACTCAAAAACGAGAGATAGAGAGAGAATGGAAGGGATGGAGGGAGGTTCCTTTCAAACAATGAATCAAGGTCTTGATGTAGGAAAGGCCTCAATTTGTTTCCCTCCAAAAGGACCAAGCTGCACAAAGAGGATTGTAATATCCCGTATCGAGCGAGGAAGGACCAAAACAACTTATTCTGATGGGCCTACGCGAACTTCCCAAGGGTCACCCATTCTTAAGCTTCTCTAACTCAAGCACGCTTAACTCAAGATTTCTTTGCCTACATTCAGCCCAAAAGGTACCCAGCTAGTGTTATTTCCTTCTTTACTTATCCTCGATATATACTACTATTCTCTAGGCTCTTGAGGTATTATCCCCCCCTTGAGCACATGACATGTCATGAACCTAGGGTTTAGCCTAGGGTTGGAATGACAATCGAAAGGTGCTGATGAATAGAATCAAAAACATAATATTTGAGAGGAAGAAATGGACAGAAATGGGAAAGAATGTAGAGAGAAATGAGGGAGGGAAGTAGAGAGAAAATGAGAGGGAGATTGTAGAGAAATTGTAGAGAGAGAATCAGATTTCATTCATTTAATTCAACCATATCCTTCTCCTCTTACAATTGGCCTTTTTATAGGCATAGCTAGATGTTTAACTAATTTCTAACAATATCCTAACAGCACTCATGTGCTTCTAACAACTTGTAAAATATTCCTAACTAACTATTATACCCTATTACAATAATGCCCATTTATTACTCCTAAGGTCATGACATGACGTGCTCGTCATACGACCTTACAACTAGTCTCAACTCTCCCCTTTGGAGGCTTCCATCCTAGAAGCCTGTCAGGAATCGCTCCTTGTTCAGGCCCTTGAGCCCCGGCGCCACTCCCCGCCCTCATCGGACCGCCTTCACCAAGGGTTGGCTCTGATACCACCTGTAACATCCCGCATCGAGCGATAGGAATGACCAAAACAACTTGCCTTGCTGGGCCTACGCGAACTTCCCAGGGATCACCCATCCTTAAGTTTCCCCAACTCAAACACGCTTAACCCGGGAGTTCTTTACCTACATTTAGCCCAAAAGATATCCAGCTGGTATTGTTTCATTCCTTACTTATCCTCGATATATACTACCCTTCTCTGGACTCTTGGGGTATTACAAGGACTGCAGGTGGTAGGTTCCATACATGCTTATGGAGTGGAAAGTGTTGATCCCCTTCTAGTACATTGTTTCATTAAGGAGAGGTGGACGCCTCTTCTGTTGGTTTATCAAATGTAAAGAGTGAAGCCAGTAATTGTTTATGGTCTAAAAAGTTCGTCTATTTGTACAATAATATATATATATACGCACAGAACAAAACTCCACTAGCCTGCCATGAAAATGAATTGTTATCCAGCCTGTATCCAGTGGCCTTCATAAAGTACAAATTGTCTACTTCTCACCTCTACTCATCCCCTCTTTTCTTCATAAAAATGGCAATCCATCAACATATGTTAAACATATATTTTGGTCAGCTGAGTTTATCCTACCAATCTATGTTATCAAATCTTTGCTCTAACAGGTCCATATCTATAAATCATAGTCCAAAATGTCAAGATCCTAACATACATGGATAGTCCTAATAGCAAAAATATAGTGCTTAATCACAACCAATTAGACTCAATAAATTCATGGATGACACAGCCACAGTTAAGAAGTCATGTGGATCACTAGAACATAGAGTCTAGACCAAATAATTACTGGAATTTCCATCATATTCGCTCTCACCATAAGAAAACAAGAGCCTCTACAATATAAAAGCTACTAAAATTTACCATCACAAAAAACTACTACATCATTCTCCAAAATCCACCCATTTTATATCCTTGGAGACAGGTGGATTTAGAACTTTTTTTAACTGGGGTCATAATTGAAATAAAATGGTGGATTCAAACTTCTGTTTAAAGAGGGACATGATTGAAATAAACTGATATACGAAATTATTTTAATAAATAGCTAGAGAAAATTAAAAATAAAACTAAATGTTTGTTGGCATGCAATTTTGATTTACAAATTTAAATGTGACATAATAAAAATTAAAAACTAATAAAAGTAGAATAATAACAAAAACTTTATGTACAATATACTCTAATTAAGAATTTACACTATTGTTAAGAAAAAGTAAAATAAGCCAAACAATGGTATAATGAACTAATTTTTAAAAAAAATTAAACAAAATACTACGGTTTCCAAACTAATTAACAAACTATTACACTTTTTCTGCCATGTCAGTCCATGCTAGATGTGGGCTCAGTGTGAGAAATTTAACCAGACAAAACTTGCTCCTTACTGTGACTCCTCACAGGAGTGAGTTCCACTTTTCCCAGGCAGCCCCTCTTGTGATGCATTACACAAGGCTAAAAGCAAGCTTGGCCCTTGCATTACAGTGCAAGGCAGCCTTGCACTGTAGAATCTGGGAGGAGTCAGTTCCACAGTAACTCGCTCGTGCCAAAAGCAAGTTTGTTCCATCAAATTAACACACTAGCATGTGATGCTAACATGGAAAAATTTGCAGCTATTTCTTAAATAGTTTCAAAATTGAAGAATTTTTTTTAAACATGTTTAGAAATTGTATTATTTTTAAAAATTCCTCATGTACTAATAATAATGCAAGTATGAAGCAAGTAATAATTCATATTCTTTCTCTAATTATCTAATAAGAGAGCGAGTCTTGATGGTAATGGTCAGGTAGCTCCTTTGTGATACAAACAGCCTCTTCACAAAGCAAGGGTAAGGCTACGTGCAAAAACGACCAAACCCCAACCCCAGAAAGAAAGTAGTCTTGGCCATTGGAGAAAGTCCTATTATTATCTAATAATTAGGGGCATACTGAAATATTAAATTCCAAATGGCAACATTTTGTTGAATCAAACTCACCAATAAAAAAGCTATTGAATGAAATTTGACAAAGATATGCATATATATTTGACCAAAATTATTTCAATGTACACTAAATATACAAGTTTATACGCAATTTGATATGTATCTATAATTAGAAAAAGAAGCAAATAAAATATGAAAAACTACTTGCATCTATAAGTATAGCACAAATAAGTTAGCTTCGGAAAATACCAAATGTTTACCCATTATTCTTTAAAAAATGTTCAAAGGCCAAAAAACAAAAGAAAGAGAACTAGAAACCAAGCTGAGCCAAAAAAAAAGAAACAGAGAGGAAGAAAGATAGAAAAATAGAAAGCGAAAACAAATGAGTGGAAACTACAATACATTTGACTGGAAGCAATTGAGTGGAAACTAAAATAATGGCCAATGCAACTTCAAAAATGTCTGTTTCCAAGAAAAAGATAGTTAACTATCATCCATTAACCATTCAATTTGCAAACTACAACTTTTGGTAAAATAGAAAAGGACGACCAAATGATTCTGTTTGCTTTCTTAGATGGTTATAAGACCAACATTATTGTATTACGTGGAATGTTGGGCAATTAAGCACCAAGAAGTTCAAAATATGTGTGAATGAGTTAAGGATGTTAATAGATTTACAGGCATACAAGAAAAGGACAAAATTAGAAATGTTTTGAAAATGTAGATGAAAACCAACAGATATACCTGTGAGGAAAGCGGGTTGGAGCAAGACATTTATGGTAAAAGAGATAAAGGAACATCAAAAAATCTTTGTGAACAACTCTTTAGACATGACGTGGTTTATAGTGGCCCCACTAAATAAATGGTCAGCAATAGAGACGATTGGTGAGATAGGATAGTTTTTTGTTATTGTTGTAATTATACAAAATTCTAATAAAATACTTATCTTGAAAAAAAAAATGAAATTGCTAGATGAAAAAAATTGCAGTCTTTTATCAGCTAACCTCGTCCATCAAAATGAACATTAGATGTTGTAAACCAAAGAAATATATGTTGCAAGGGAACTTCCCAGATTTTCTCCCCAAACAAATCTTTTCTCATCTTTCAGGAAAAACAAAAGTACAACTTGCAAGGAAACAGTGTCTAATAAAGAAAACAAACCAAAAGGCAAAAATGAATGGGTAAAGAGTGACAAAGGAACCAGGCCCAAGCTAATGCTTGGTTTGTAGCAAATCTAAAAGTTATCGACCAACCTCCCACAATATCTAGAATGAAGTCATAAAATAACAGTGCCAGTCTGAACCAACTTTCAGGTATCACTATTTTGGATACTAATTGAAGAGAAGAACAAAGACCTTAACTAACAAAATGTGAATGCAAGACAATATATTAAAAAATAACTGTATTCTGAAGCAATAATGGCAGATCTTGATATATTTATGCTACAGATTACCTGGGAACCAGCTTGTATCTCAAGAACTGCTTCCACAAACTGCAAAGTAAATAATGAAGAAGCAGCAAATATTTGATCATCACCAATGAAGAAACAGAAACAGGCAGATATAAGCCAAATATATATACATACATAGACATGGAGAAAGAGAGATTGATCTGAGAATATATGTTGACAAAATGAGTGTTGCTTCTACCTTGTACTTCCAACATAATCTTGCCATAGCAATAGAGGTCATGTCAGTAAGTGATGGAAATAGCTTTCTTCTTTTACTGTCATCTGTTTGGAATGTAAAAGCTTTTAAAATTATACCCATTGTAGTATAGATATAACAAGCCAGAATTTTGTTGTTTTTTACCCATTTCTGTGACCCTTTCTCTTCTTTGAGCCAATTTTTTTTTTTTTTTTTTTTTTTTTGTGCGTGGGGGGGGGGGGGGCATTTTTAGCCCAAAGTTTTGGGCCTGTGAAAGGCACATCTGGTTGATATTCTTATTTTAGATTCACTTTTTCCTTTGTCTTCTTTCCCTATCTTTTCTTTTCTCCTTTTTTTTCTCCATTCCAAACAAAATCCACATCCCTCTTCCATCTACCTCTCCCATCCATTCTTGAAGCCACCAAGCTTACAATCCTCTTGCCTTCACAGGCCATCACCATAACTTCGATCAGCTACTGATAACACACAAGAAGGAAACCTCAAGCTCACTTTTTTTATTTTCTTCACCTCCCTTTTTTTGGTCTTGGGTGCTTGATTTAGCAAGGTTGTGAGATAAGGATTTTCTTTAAAATCCAATTCAAAATCTTGTTTTCCTCGTGTTATTATTTGATTTAAGCAACGGTTGTGTAGATTGTTATGATTGAATGTGAAGGTAGAGAGAGAGAGAGAGAGAGAGTGGGTCTCTAACATTGGCAGGATTCGTTGATTGATTTTGGAGCTTTTGTTATCCTAATAATTTTGGTATTATTTCTAGGGGATTCAGTTTAAGGAGTTACATTGGTTTTTGGTGTGGGGTATTTTGCAAACATGTAAAGAACTCTACAAAGTTTTATTAACCTAGAAAAAAGAGTTTTATTAAATTTACGCATGATAAACACTTTAAAAAACCAAATCAAATAAAGTTTACATCAACATAGAGCTGCAAGCCTTTTTCATAATTAGTCCATGCATGAGTTAAAGTTTTATATATGAGTTCCAATATAAATTACTCAACTCAGGCTATTATTTCAAATGTGCTTCTGCATGATTTACTGAATCCATTCATTTTAGGCTACTTTGGGATACAATATGAAGAAGAAACTTAATTGAAAAAATAGCTTTTAGCCCTTAGTAACTAGACTGTGCAAGGATAATCGCTAAAAGGCTTTGCTCCCCATAGAAGAGTATTTGGTACAAATGACATATTTGTTTCCATTCATTCATGTGGATTTAGATCAAAACCACTATCAATTTTCTTTGATATCCTACATGAGTTTCTCACCACTAACTACTACTTAATAAGTCAAGGCTCTCTCCAAGTAATTACAAATTTACAATAAAGTCATGATATTGCCAATACCGCAAGTAAAATAGAGGAAACGTTCAACTATCCTACATACCAAACAGTATTCACTTCAAACTTCAAAAACTATAATTCACGTCTCTAGTATAAGAGTTCTAGTCGTTAGAAACCGCATGGCCTCTTTAAATTGATAGAGCCTAACACAGCAAATACCCAATAATGGAATTAGACCCTTCGTATACCATTTTGGAACCAAATAAAGCGTAATGAAGCACGATCTTGAATTCCATCACTTTGGTACAGATAAAGTGGCTAATACTTTCATCGCAGATTCTGGCAGATAAATTATTTTCCATCAAATTAACAGAACACCCTAAAAATATTCCATACTGTGATTGTGGTTAACTAATCAAAATGCACAACCCACTACGGATACGCGAGAGAAGTGAGCATGAATTGGGTATACACGTATAGACAGAGAAGTTTAGATTATAGGGGACCTGCTGGGAGGAGACATCCGCGGTCCGGGGCTTGACGTGAAGGTGGAGACGAGGAGGGTGCGATTGAAGAACAACGCAATCGTCTCCGTACACTGCTTCCACTGCCTCAACTTCCATCGCCACTTCTTCGTCTTCTGCCATGTTGTTTGTTTGATTAATTGCTCCGCCTTCGCGTTGAGCCGTGCTATTGCGGTCTAGGATATCTGAGGGAACGAACAGTTCTATTGCCGCCGGGATGTCAATGCCCACCTTCGTGCATCCTCGTGAAATATGAACACTCCACTGCCCGTTGCCTCTCGTGTCCTTTTCTGTAAATTACGTTCACGTGGCCCCAGTTTTGGCAAAATTCAATGGACACCCCCTCTGACTCTGAGAATTTTCAAAACAACTATAAAATTATAATTTTACCATTTCCATCTATTTCTCACTCCTCGTCTAATATAAAAAACAATAACACAGACCTATCAAACCACTTTATCCCCGATTTGTGTGGTCTATTATTAATGGTTTGTAATTTTTTTTTTGAAGATCTCTAATTTATATTTATTTTACTTAAGTCAACAAGTTTTATTTTAATTGTCAAATAATATAAAATAATGTCAATAATCTTTTATGGATAACTAATTTTTATCTCTACAAATTTTTGATAAATAGTTTTTATTTTTATCAAATATATAATAAGGTAACTTCTGTTCTAAATCACTTGTCGTTGAGTTATAGAAACCCATCGATTGGGTTAGTTCCTACATAAATAAATAATAAGAATTTGATATAACAAAAAAAATAATATAAAAAATATTAGAAAAGATATTGTTATCATCATGTGTTGCGGAAAAACACTTACAAAAATAGAATCGATTAGAGCAATAATCAAAACTAGTGCATCAAAAATAAGAACACAGATAAGAGCATGAAAAATAGAACTATCTGTAAAGGCGTTTCAAGGCTCAGATCTCAGTCTGTTCAGATCGTACTACTCAGGTAACACCAACGGAATAGAGCAACCAAACCACAGAAAAGCCCCCAAATCCCAAGGACATAAACCCTTTAACAAACAAAGCCCTCTTATAGATCTCGCTCATAAATCACCCAAACGGATACTTACCAAAACGATTCATAAAGAAACAACCAGCACCATTCACAAATAAGATGGAAGCAAGAACATAAGGCCGGGAGTTTTTTTTACACGGATTTGTCGAAACGAATAAATAAAGGCTACTCACCGATTGACCAAGGGCTTCCAAATAAAAGGAAGACCACTGCCATGGAAAATGAGATATAGTCGAAAGAGGAAGAACTGACTCATGAAGATCGGCCATCAAAAGAAACTATCGGGGGAGCAAAAAGAGAGAGAATCGGCCATTCAATAAAGAGCAATAAAAAACAGCAAATGGGCTTTTATATGACGATGCTAGGGCAAGGCAAAGGGTTAAGTGGGCTTGGGCTTAGGCTTCCTTAAGCCTTGAGCAAATGGGCTCAGACCATTTCTCCTCCAAAGGTTTAATAAAGGGCTTATGGGCCGACTTTTTTAATGGGTTGCCAATGAGTGGTATGAACTATGGATGGTACTTCAATCCCAGGCTTAAGCCTATGAAGATAAACCCGAAAAATTCGTCATAGCCTTGGCCTCATTGGGAAACAAAAAAAAAAAAAAAACAAATCTCCATATGATTCCCAATGAGGCCAGCAAACACAAACAGAAAGACAACAAGCACATGCAACATAATGCAAATAATGCAACAAATGCATAAGCAATTATCAAGTAACCTTACCAATGTTAAGAAAATCGAGACAGCTTCTAAATTTAGCCATAGGCAAAATTTTAGTCCCCATATCAGCAGGATTATATTTAGAAAGCACTTTTTTCCAGTCTAATAATGTTTTGAGACACAATACCATGAATGAAATGCAATCTCACATCTATATGTTTAGTGCATTTGTGAAAAATAGGGTTTTTACATAAGTGAATTACAGATTGACTATCAGAGAAAATAGTCACATTTTCATTAAGAACACACAGTTCATTTAGCAATATCTTAAACCACAAGGCTTCCTTAATAGCCTATGTAACAGCAATGTATTCTGACTTGGTGGTAAAGAGGGTAATAATATGTTGAAGCTGAGACTTCCAACTAATGCATCATTCACACAAAGTAAATATATAGGATGAGGTGGACTTCCTATTATTTCTATCACTAGCATAGTCTGAATCAGTAAACCATTTAATCTCACACTATTAGACTTATGCTTATATATTAATCCTACATTGTAGGTGTCCGTCAAATACTTCAATAACCATTTCACTGCTTCCCAATGAGAGGGACATGGGTTTGTCATAAATCTACTAAGAGTACTAACAGCATAAGCTAGGTCTGACCTATTACACACCATAAAATACATGATCGAACCTGTTACATTTAAGTAAGGAATTATATTCATATATTCTTCTTATTCCTCATTAGTCGGAGATTTATCTTTAGATAATATGAAATGATTTCCTAAAGGTAATAATACTGATTTACTATCATGCATACCAAATCTTTTTAGAATTTTTAACACATATGTTGTTTAATGCAAAAATAACATAGAATTTGACATATCTCTTACAATTTCAATACCTAGGATCTTCTTAGCCATACCTAGGTCTTTTATGTCAAATTATTCACCTAAAGTGGAATTTGTGCTATTGATCTTTTTAACATTAGGGCTAATAAGAAGCACATCATCAACATAAAGTAAAATAAACACATAGTTATTTTTATTTTATGCTGAAAATATAAGTAATGATCAAACTCACTTCTTTTAAAACCAATTGATTTAACAAAAGAGTCAAAACGTTTATATCATTGTCTTGGGGATTGTTTTAAACCATATAAGGATTTTTTTAAGAAATACACAAAAATTGGTTTCCTTTTATCTTCAAAACCTTTGGGTTGATACATAATTTTTTTTTCCTCTAAATCATCATGCAAGAAAATAGTTTTTACATCTAGTTGTTCAAGTTCCCAGTCAAAATATGCAACCAATGCAAGCATAACATGAATGATGGTGTACTTAACAACTGGTGAAAAAATCTCATTACAATCTACCCCTTTCTTTTTGTGTGAATCACTTGGCTACTAACCTAGCCTTAAATATTATTGGTTCACTATCAGTTGTACCCTCTTTAACTTATAAATCCACTTGCAACCCACAATTGACTTATCCTTAAGTATAGAGACTAACTCCCAAGTTTGGTTCTTGTTGAGGGAACTCGTCTCCTCTTTCATTGCTTTTATCCATTATTTTGAATATTTGCTTCTTATGGCTTCCTCATATGTGTTAGGCTCATTTTCATCTAACTCTTGATAGTTAGCATAGGCTAATTCGAAATCTGATGCTAACTTTGAGGTAATCTATGAGACATTTTTTCCCTATCCCTGGCTAGCTGATAATCAAAAACTAATGGCTGGTCAATATGATATTCTTCTATTGTTTCTCTCTTCTCATCTATTTAGGGCTGATTTTGACTCTCCACCTCACTAGAGGTTGAATGAGTGTTCTCCACCTCATCTGAGTTTATAGGAGCTTGGGTACTTGAGTTTTTCAACTCTTCTTGAGGACACTTGTCCTCATTAACTTTGTCACCACTAGGCTTTGTACAAGGTATTTCAGATTCATTAAATGTGACATCTTTACTAACAATAATCTTTATTCCCTTTTGGTTTCTATCCTACACCTTATACCCTTTTACTCCCTTAACGTATCATAAGAAAACACATTTCCTAACTCTAGGCTCTAATTTTCCCTCATTTTGATGAGTGAATGCAGCACAACCAAAAGTTATAAGAATTGAATAATTAGCACATTTTTCATGCCATTTTTTATAAGGAGTATCACCATTTAAAGCAGTTGAAGGAGTTAGATTAATTAGATAACATGCAGTCATAACGGCTTCTCCCCACAATGACATAGGTATATTTAAACTAATCATCATACACCTAACCTTGTCTAAAAGTGTCATATTCATCATCTCAGCTACTCCATTCTGTTGATGAGTGTAAGGGACTGTTTTATGCCTAATAACTCCATATTCCTTGCACAAATTGTCAAAATCAAAATTACAAAATTCTAAACCATTGTCAGTCCTAAGGTATTTTATCTTCTTGTCCGTTTGATTCTCTATTTGAGTTTTACAGTTTTTAAAACTTTTAAAAGTTTCAGACTTATCTTTTAAGAGGATAACCCAAACTCTCATAGAGTAATCATCAATTATGGACATAAAATACTTATTACCACCTGAAGTGGGATTTGACGTTGGCCCTCGTAGATCTGAATGAATGTATTCTAAGGCTCTAGAGATTCTACGGACATTAGAGGAGAAAGACAACCTATGATGTTTTCAAAGGACAAAATGATCACAGAAAGGGATATCAGACACAAAGTCTTTACCAGATGCACCCTTATCACTTAGCAACTTAAGCCCTTTAACACTCGCATGGGCTAACCTATTATGCCACTGGATGGTGGCATCCTGATTGATTAATCCAATATGGGATCCTAGATTATTAATTACCTCAACATTTAATACATAAATCCCATTTCTCCTTACCCCCTTACAGACTACCATTGCTCCTTTAAACATTTTTAACATTCCATTTTCAATTTTTCCAGTTAGACTACTATTTTCTAACTCTCCCACTGAAATTAAATTCCTAACCATTTCGGGTATATACCTAACATCTTTTAATTTGAAGACATAACTAGTGTCTAACTTAACAGAGATGTCTCCTACCCTAATGACCTTATATGCTATGTTGCTACACACTATGGCATGCCTATTTTCATATTCATGCAAAATTTCAAACCAATGTTTTTGTGATGTGACATGAAATGATGCACCTGGATCTAAAATCCATTCATGCATGTTTGACCTAGATGTAACATTTATTTCAATGGAGTCAGAATTTAAGAGCATGTATACTTCACTAGGGTCATATGAGGTTTGTTAGCTTTTTCTTGATCCCTATCTTTTTCTTTATTTTAATTTTTCTATATATAGCAATTTTTAATAAAGTGCCCAGTTTTACCACACCCATAGCACTTCTTACCCTTTTCCTCGGTTTTTGGATTTGGATCTACTTCTACATTTTTTCTTACCACCTCCCTCTTGATTCTTAGACTGAGACCTACCTCTCATCATATGGACCTTACCAAGTCTTTTCTCATATTTTAGTTATATTTCTTTACTTCTTAAGGAATCTATGATAATTTCTGGTGTTAGGGTATCCCTACCATATTTAATGGCATTTTTAACCTCTTTATAAATATCAGAAATAGCATTTAATAAGATCACAACCTTATATTCTTCAGATACTGTTTCACCACAATTAATGATATCTTGAACTAATTTGTTGAAGACATCTAAGTTGTCATCTAGATCCTTAGAGGGGTCAATCTTAAAACTGAAAAAATTCTCTAACAAATAGAGTTTATTTGGTGTGGACTTTTTCACATATAATTTTTTCAATTTTTCCAATAACTCTTTAGTTGTGTCAAGTTTTTCTACTTTTCTTAACACTAAATCAGAAATATGTAAGATTATAGAAGTATATGTTAATTCATCACCTTCTAGTTTTTGTTATTCTTTAGTACCTTCAGGGTATTTACCATATATGGCCTTAGATACTTTATGTTGTACTAAAATTTCCTTCATTTTTTGTTGTCATATAGAAAGTCTTCATTCCCATTGAAAATCCCCAATTCGAAGTGTGTGGTCATATTCACTAAGTATATGAATTACACAAAGAATATGTAGCCTAATTAAATTAATACAAACACACAGTTTAAAATTTAACTCAGGCAGCTGATTCACAGAGGGATAATAAACAGAACTGGAATATGACTAAATAGGGACATAGAAAACTGATTAACAAAGTAAACAGTATTCTAAACCGGTTTTGCACACAGCCAAATAACTGATATCACACACAATAGATTATCAAGATGCACACAACAAAGTATATATATGCACTGAAAATAAATTTCAGAGAACAGTAACTATAAAACAAAATCTCAAACAAGTTGATACAGATTTACCGAGCTAGATCTCAAGAAAGAGATCTATAAAGAAAACGAATCGAGTCTCATGGACCTACAAGCCTCTACGCGCAGCAGCCTGCCAATTACACACCCCGTCACCCCTCGGAGAGTAGGCTGGCATGCGCCGGTCAAAGCGAAGCTACTCGGACGAACGATCACGAATCTGGGGTTGGTTTACCCCGAATCACTCACTGCACAAAGTAATAGAAGTTAGACGATTCGAGTTCCAACGTAAACCCTAGAATCACTTACCGTGTAAATCGATCGAGAAAACCAAAAAGGTTTTTCAATTAGGTTTTGATTTTGCACAACCCAGGAGTCACATGAGGCTCTGATACCATTTGTTGCGGAAGAACACTTACAAAAACAGAATTGGTTAAAGCAATAATCAAAACTAGTGCATTGAAAATAAGAGCATGAAAAATAGAACTCCCTGTAAAGGCGTTTCAAGGCTTAGATTTGAGCCTGTCCAGATCGTACCACTCAGGTAACACCAACGGAATAAAGCCACCAAACCATAGAGAAGCCCCAAAATCCCAAGGACATAAACTCTTTAACAAACAAAGCCCTCTTACAGATCTCGCTTAGAAATCACCCAAACGGATACTCACCAAAACGATCCACAAAGGAACAATCAGCACCACTCACAAATAAGATGCAAGCAAGAACATAAGGCTGAGAGCTTTTTTTAGACGAATCTGTCGAAACGAATAAATAAAGGCTACTCATTGATCGACCAAGGGTTTCCAAAGGAAAGGAATACCACTGCCATGGACAAAGAGATCTGGTCGAAAGAGGAAGAACCGACTCACGAAGATAAACCATCAAAGGAAATTATTGGGAGAGCAGAGAGAGAGAGAGAGAATCGATCGTCAATAAAGGGCAACAAAATACAGCAATGGGCCTTTTATATGACGATGCTAGGGCAAGGCAGAGGGCTAAGTGGGCTTGGGCTTGGGCTTCCTTAAGCCTTGAGCAAATGGGCTTAGCCCATTTCTCCTTCAAAAGCTTAATAAAGGGCTTATGGGCCGACTTCTTTAATGGGCTGCCAATGAGTGGTACGAATTATGGACGGTACTTCAATTCCGGACTGAAACCTATAAAGATAAACCCGAAAAAATCGTCATAGCCTTAGGCCTCATTGGAAAACAAAAACAACATCATGCATATAAGAAAATAAGAAAAAAATATATAGAAAAAAAAGAAATATATGATAAATGTGTAAAAGATAAAGAGAATAAGAGCATTTTAAGCATTACATCAAATTTAATGCTCGATTACTTAATAACAAGGACTAAATTGTGTCAAATTTTAAATCTCAATAGAGATTAGTGTAATTTTTCAAAATTAAGAGGTATTTTTAAATTTTGTCTAGCCTTATGGTTCATAAGTGTAATTTACCCTTTCACTTTTATTTTTTTCCTTTTCTATTTTTCCATTTTATTGTATAAATAAACAATTAGAAAAATTTACATTAAACACTGTCAAGACTTGTTTTTAATTATGAAAAAAATTTCTTATATTTTAAAAAACAAAACTACCTTTATTATTAAAAATTAAAAAAAAAGTAACCGTTTCACCCATAATTTTTCTATTCCTTCTATTTCTCTATTTTCTCGTGCACTTCATCTCTCATACAACTTTTCCTTTTTTCTCTCATTTTAATTACAAAAAATCTTATTTTAACTTACTACAAAATAAAATTTTATATTTAAAAATATATTTGTTAATTACAAAAATAATATTTTTTTACGAATATATTATATGTAGTTAACAAAATTATTGCAATACATTTTAATTACAAATAATTTATAATATTTATATAAATTAAAATGCTTTACGAAAGTGTACATATATAAATTAATATACATATCGACTAAATGTGTAAGTATAAAAAGAAATATTTATAAATATATAAAATTGGAAAAAAATCAAAAGATAAGAAAAAAAAATCAGTAACTTTATATACATATAAATATAAAATTTTGAATACATATTATAAAAAAATCACAAGTGGTTAGTAGTTGGATCGCCAATGCTACATCAAAAACCTATATTTAGTTTAGTATAATGATGATTGGCAATGGACAATACATGTGATTTTAAAAAAAAAAATAGTGTGCAATAAATCATCGAAATAATTGATTGATTATTTTTTATTCTCCATTACATGTCGTGGGTATACAAGTTGTATTGCTTGACAACTACTATCTTGAATTGCACGTAACTTTGGCCATTGATTGTAAAAATGTATAATTGTCGGTATTGGTTTTAGATCATTGAAAATAATATATTTTCTCATCTATATTGTCCAATTATTTGGGATATGGTGGAAAATCCTATCACAATTTGCCAAAAACAAATCTCTATTATGTTGTTATTCGGGATGGAATGAAAAAATCCCATCCCAATTTGCCAAATATAAAAATAAAGAAAGTCAATATTTGCCCTCAAGGTACAGATCAAATGGTTGGACGTTAGAATTCGCACCAGTAGGTTGTGTGTTTGATTTGTTGCCCTACGCAGTGAGACAAAACCTTAATCTGTGATTTACTTTTTCTGTCGAAATCGAGAACATGAGCAATGGGAGACCGTATAATGACGAAAATCCCAATAAAGTCAATATTTGTTTTGTTGCTTTAATTGGGATCCATTTATGTTGCATGAGAAATGGGATAAATATGGGAAAACGCCGTCACTATGTGAGTTGTAAGAGCATCTCTAATGTTGTCCAACATTGGTTTATACCAAAAATTTTAATGCCATTTTAGTGTTGTCTCCAATGTGTAACACCATTGGTGTAAAAGATAATCAAATATGAATATTCTATAAATAAATATTTAATAAATATTAATTTATTTATTTAACTTAGTATAATAAAAAAATATTTATTTATTTAAATATTTTCTTTCTATTAAGTAATTATTAAAATAAAAAAATTCATATACATAAACAAAAATAGTTCATTTTATATTAACATGGTATTTATAAAATATATTAAATATTTTAAAATATATTAATATTATACTCATTTTATAGATTTTAATAAAATATTCCTGTCGGTATATATTTTTTGTAATAATTTAATTAATATTTCTAATTATTAATCAAGATATACAAATATAATAAAAGTGATAAAGGATATAAGGGGAATAAGTTGTTTTGAAGTTCTACAAAGAGGGGTAAAATTGGAAATAAAATGAAAAATAAAATTTGATGTTGGTGAATAGTATAACACTATTCACTCAACACCAAATTTGGTGATTGAAAATTGTGCCCAACACCATTTTGCTGTATTCATTTGAGAGGTTTATGCGCCAAATAACAATTAGCGCTGCAATTGTCGCATTTGTTAGAGATGCTCTAAATTTGTGGTTTCTCATCACTATTGTTAACAACTCAATTTGCACGTGACAAAATGAGCTAAAATGAGAAAAGGTACTTGAAATGCTACCTATCGTTAATTAAAGAGAGATACAAAGCGAATAAAAGAGAGAGAGACAAAGTAAATGAGTGCATTTTTTTATATTTAGGAACATTTGATAACCGTAAATAGACAATAATGGGCTAATTGGAAAAAAAATTTTGTATAATAAGGGTAATTGTTTTATTTTTTTAATTTATTTACTTGTTCATGATGATATGCTCTACCTATATATATATATAATAAACGTGTAATAATAAAACTATGATATTCGTAAATAAAACAAGAATTTCCAATCATGTCCTAAATTCTTATACACAATTTTGTGTCAACACACGTGTCATATCCAAAGTTCATTTTCGTCATTCAATCAACATTAATTTTTGACCTCGTTACGTTCATATGCAACATTGTTGTCATTTGGCATTAGCTGTCAATTGTTTGATGAAAAAGAAAAAAATAAGTATTAGCAAAATAAGAAAAATAAACATGCATATTTATTATCTCTATTTAGACGTTTCAATTTTCTTGTTGTTCATAAGAATTGTTATAACTTGTTTCAACAACGATGTGTTTTGTTGATTTAAAAACTATTGACGAATTAGTATTTCAATCAAAATCTCTGGTTTAATTAACGATGAAACCTATTATCAATGGATTCTATTGGTCACTAGATTAAGTTGTGGACAAAACTTAGTCGTATATTTTCTTTCTATCCATTTGTATTTGTCCATGTTGCTATATCTCTCTCCCCCAACATTCATGCGTGACCACAATAATAATAGGGCATAACTGACATTATAGGTAGTCATCGACAGATAATCATATTGTTCATAATCGAATTGTAGATAAATATATATATATATAAATATATATTTTAAAAACATAAAAGTTTATAAAATATAATTGTAAATGATATATAATTTATAATAGATAAATTGTTCATTAAACATAAATTTAAAACATAACGTATGTTATACTTTTGTTATCAAGATAATTAGTTATACTTTTAATTATAATTATGCTTTAATTAATTTATTTACACAAATAGTAATACGACATTCTTGATTATTTGAATAATTTATAATAACTTTAAACTCTTATTTTACCAGACACATCTCTATATAACTAACAATTTAAAATACATTTTATCTATATTTTTATTAATTTGAAACACCACATAAAAATTTTAAAAACAAAAAATAACTTAAAGCTTATAAAAAAAAAAAGCCCGGCGAAACAGTCTCTAAATCATATAGAAGCTCAGTCCTGCGAATCTCTCTCTCTCTCTCTCTCTCTCTCTCTCACGGTCTCTGTTCTCAACTCCTTTCGGATAGATAAGCCCCAAACCCGAAGGCCTGCCCGCTGGCGTTGATTTCTCTTTCCTTTTCATCCGCCGCCATGGCGAGTCTGGCTCTGCCCATTCTCACCTCTCTGCTTAAACCCCATAAAACCCACCTCTCCTTCCTATTCTCGGCAAGCCCCAACGCCGTTTTTATTCGCCAACGCCATTTCAAGACGCCCGTGGTCTCTGCAATCACCACCTCTGCGAATACTCGACACTCGGACCCAGAAGAGGCCGCCAAGAAGGCCTCGTCGGTGCCCACCTTCCAACAAGCCATTCAGCGCCTCCAGGTTCGCTTGCCCTGCTCTTTACGTGTTTCTCTGTTCGTCGGTTGCCTGTTGGGTTCCGAGAAAATGATGGGAAAATTTTAAGTGAAGTTAAAAAAAAAAAAGCCTTTCCGTGTATAGCAGAGAGCAGAGAACCCTGACTTTGTTGGGTTTTATCGTTTCTTATCTGTTTGTTTGCGTTTTCAACCGGTTCAGGCAATCAAAGGGAATGCTTCGCGGTTCATTTTTAAAATTCAGTGGTTCCCCGTTTGGTCGCTGGGAAAGCCTGGGGAAGTAGAGTGAAACAAATTTAGAAATTCGAAGTTGTAGAAGTAATGCAGGAACTTGCCATGAAGCCTTACCCTAACGCTTGTGCTTTTTCGCCGAGGCAGACAAGAACCGAATTAGCTTCTTTGCATTTCTTATTGTCTTACATTTTTTAGAAGCTACCAAGAAAATTGATGCGAATATATAGGAAAATAAACTTGTTAATTATTTGGAAGTTGGACAATTTTAATTGGTTATTGCTTGCTACATTAGGGCTATCTTTTTGATTTGGATGTGAATAATATGCATGGTACTTCTCCTCCATGCTTTCCTATTTATGATTATCTGTAATGAATGCTCTTAATGATGTAGGAATATTGGGCTTCTGTAGGATGTGCTGTAATGCAGTGCAGCAACACTGAGGTAAGTAATACAAGCTTTCTTCTTAGAGAGTCTTTGTATCCTGTCCGTATGTCATCTTTACCTAAGCTCCTTTCTCTTCATTGTCTTTATTTCTTTAAACTAATTCTGAAAGATAGTGGTATTTACTGCTGGTAAATTTCCATGTCATTCTGGGGCAATGTCTTCTAGTTTGCCTGGACTGAGGTTAACATGTCAGGGGCCATTTGACAGAGTTTTCTGTTTTCGTGTTCAATTTTCATTTCACTTTAAAAACAACTTAACGTGCTGTTTGATAAAAATATGTTGTTTTCATTTTTGTGTTCGTTTATGTCATGGCCCAAGGGTTAACATGTAATTAGATGGTTATTAGAAGGGTATGGCAGGCTATTGTAGGTTGTTATAACTGTAATAACCCACTTGGCATGGCAGCCTAGTTGGCACATGGCCACTTGGAGATTCTAGAGAGTTAGTTAGAAGGAGCTTCTAATGTAACCAGCTCCTATAAATAAGAAGCTGCTCATGAGGATGGGGATATGTGAAGATTATTCCACAAGTCCTTTCCCTCCCATTCAATCTCAATTCTCTCTCTCTCTCTCTCTCTCTCTCTCTCTCTCGCTCATATCTCCTTTCTCGCCATTATTCATTCCTAAAATCCTAGAAACACAACCCGACAGATCTCAGATCTGACATTTGGTATCAGAGACAGCGACCTAGCGAAGGGTAGTATGGCCGACGGAATGTGAGGGAAGCAGGCGGAGGCACGGGTGGATGCCATGGAAGCCGAGTTGCGTCAGAATCAGGCTCAAGTAGAGGATCGCCTAGAAATCTTGGAGTTAGGAATACGGAATACACAGGAAGAGATTAATCGAAGTCGATCGGAATATACGTCCAATTTGGACCAGGTAGCGAGCGAAATTAGATCGGAATTCGTGGGATATGCGGCCAGTTTCGATAGAGCTATTAACGGGATCAGGGATGAATTCGCCGATTTAAACCAACAGCTTAGTCAGCAGCTGAGTGTGGCTTTGGGAATATTTGCTCGGCAACCCCAAGCCAGTCTGCCAACTGACTTTCCCCCGAGGGCCTCGTCAGCGCCAATTTTGACTACACCGCGAGCACGGCAAGGGATGGATGACCTAGTGGAGGTCAGGAACCGGGAGGAAACAGAGGACGATCTCATGAACCGAGGCGGGCGAATCAACCACTCCCATCCTCAAGGGCTGCGGATGGACATTCCGCTGTTCGAGCGTGATCGTCCTCGATGGTGGGTACGACGTTGTGAAAGGGTCTTCTACCAGTACCGGGTGGCGGAGGGTGATAAGGTAAATATGGCGGCAACTTACTTGGATGATGTGGCTGATGCCTGGTTCCAGAATTGGAGCAGGGGCAGAGAGGAGCTGAGTTGGCCTAGATTTGTGAATGACATATGCAATCGGTTTGGAGAGAAGACAAGGACTAACGTCATAGAAGAATTTAACAAACTCAAGCAAAAGGGATCGGTGGAAGAATACTTAATGAAATTTGAGGTGCTAAGATCGTTGTTAGCCTTAGCTCATCCATCCTTGGACGAAGCTTATTTCGTGTCCAGCTTCATCAGCGGGTTGGATGAACAAATCCGACCCACAGTTAAGATGCTCTATCCGACTTCGGTGGAACAAGCCGCTGAACAAGCATACTTGCATGAGATGGCGTTGGACGCTTTTGTCAAGAGACATCGGTTATTTCCTAAAGGGAGTAGGGAGGAGAGTCCATATGGGACTTCCAGTAAGGGTAGCAATCCACCATGGTCAAAGAATGGGATGGCAGGAAGACCTCCCCCAACGCCAAACCTAGCTAAAGATCTCACGCTAGATCAGAAGCGACAACTGAGATTATGTTTTCGTTGTGGTGAGAAGTTTGGCCCCGGACACCAATGCAAACGTATGTTACTTACGATGGAAGGCCTCCAGAATGAAGAGACGGACCAAGATGGAGGGGAGGACCTTGGGGCACAAGAGGAAGGCGACAAAGGAGGGGAGATCTCAATGCATGCATTGCAAGGTCATGCATCAGGCCGAGTATTAAAGGTATGGGGAACAACAGGAAAAAGGAACCTGGTAGTACTCATTGATAGCGGCAACACCCATAGTTTCCTTGATTAGGAAACAGCCTCCACCCTCCAGTGTGAACTGCTGGCAACTACTCCTCTGTCAGTAATGATTGCAAATGGAAGCAAAATGGTAAGTCACTACAAATGCAGGGAGTTCAAATGGCAGATGGGGGGTCTTGAGTTTGCAGTAGATTTGAGGATTCTTCGGCTTGGGGGATGCCACATTGTGTTGGGAGTAGATTGGATGAGGACGGTAAGCCCTCTGGTATTTGACTTCAACACACTCGAAGTCACCTTTGATAAAGAAGGCCGCAAAATCACCCTAAAAGGGTGCCAGGAGACAGGGGAGTGCAAAGCGGTATCGGGTAAATGATTACAGAAGTTGCTGGATCAAGGGGAAACACTGGTAGGGCAGCTACATTCACTGTACGCCTTGGAAAGGGGCAACTACGTCGGAGAATGCAAGCTAAGAACCAGAGACCAACTTACCACCCACTCAACTGATCCCTATCTCAAGCAGGTACACTCTCTTGACCCTGTCCACACATTGTTGATGGAATTTGAGGATTTGTTTGCTGTTCCGACTAACCTACCCCCACAACGATTCCTTGATCATTCCATCCATCTTAAATCCAATATTGAACCCGTTAACCTAAGAGCCTACCGTTATTCACCTATCCAAAAGGCAGAAATTGAGAGCCTCATCAAAGACATGCTCAATAAATCCCTCATTCAACCCAGCTAGAGTCCCTTTGCCTCTCCAATACTGTTAGTAAAGAAAAAAGACGGTACATGGAGGTTTTGTGTCGATTATCGGCAACTAAACTCCCTCACCATCAAGAATAAATTTCCCATTCCCATCATTGAGGACCTTTTGGATGAACTAACCGGAGCAACCATCTTTTCCAAACTAGATCTCATCTCCGGTTACCACCAAATCAGAATGAACCCACAAGACTGTTACAAGACCGCCTTTAGGACACACCAGGGACACTATGAGTTCTTGGTAATGCCTTTTGGCCTTACTAATGCCCCAGCTACATTCCAAGCTCTTATGAATCACATTTTTGCTCCCTACCTTCGAAAATTTCTTTGATGACATTTTAATATATAGCCCCAGCCTACACCAGCACCTCAGCCACCTACGAACAGCATTTGAAATCCTCAAAAAACATCAACTCTTTGTGAAAAAGTCTAAATGTACATTTGCAGAGCCAAGAGTGAAATACCTAGGCCATATAATTACTGGCCAAGGGGTCAGTACAGACCCATAGAAGGTAGCTGCCATGGAGAATTGGCCTAAACCTAAATCACTGAAGGAATTGAGGGGTTTCTTGGGGCTCACTGGTTATTATCGGCGATTCATCAGAAGCTATGGGGTATTGAGCAAACCTCTAACTGTTTTGCTTAAAAAGAATAATTTCCATTGGGGCCAGGAGGTAGATGAGGCTTTTGCAGCTTTAAAGGTCGCCATGACTCAAGCTCCAGTATTGGCCCTCCCCGATTTTTTGAAGGAATTTGTACTGGAAACGGATGCCTGTGACGTAGGAGTAGGTGCTGTTCCAAGTCAAGAGGGCAGACCAATATCGTACTTGAGTTAAGCCCTTGCAACCCGGCATTTAGGTCTCTGCATATACGACAAAGAGCTGCTAGCGGTTCTGATGGCAGTAGATAAGTGAAGGTACTATCTAGAGGGTAAGCGATTTATCATTCGAACAGACCATGAAAGCTTGAAGTTCTTATCGCAGCAAAGGGTGAACAATCAACTTCAACGCAAAGGGATTACTAAACTGATGGGCTATGACTATCTCATCCAATACAGAAAAGGAAAAGAAAATTTGGTGGCAGATGCGTTATCTAGAAAGGCGGAACCGGGCATTTGCCATGCCATCTCAGCTTTGGTACCCGATTGGGTGTAGGAGATATCTAACAGCTATGAGAACACGGCTTGGGTTAAGGACAAAATCACTGAGCTGACAGTCCAACCTCAAGGGGACACGAGATACACCTTCCAGGGTGGCTTGCTGAAGTATCAAAGCCGAGTGGTCATCGGCGACTACGAGCAGTTGAGGAGCCGAATATTGCGAGCTTTGCATGATTCTCCTATAGGGGGCCATTCGGGATTACAGGTTACATACCGACGGGTAAGACAGCTATTCTATTGGTCGGGTCTGAAGAAGGACACCACTCAATATGTGCTGCAATGCACCATCTGTCAAAGGTGCAGGCATGAGTAGGTCCCATATCCCGGCCTTCTACAACCATTGGAGATCCCAGCCCAAGCTTGGGAACAAATCTCCATGGACTTCATTGAAGCTCTCCCTAAATCGGAAGGATTTGATACCATCCTGGTAGTCGTAGATCGCCTAACTAAGTTCGGTCACTTCATCCTCCTCGCTCACCCATTTACAGCCACTGAAGTCGCCAGAAAATTGATGGATAGCGTCTTTAAGGTTCATGGGATGCCGAAAGCTATGATTTCAGATCGAGATAAAATATTTACAATCCAATTCTGGAAAACATTATGCTAGGGGCTGGGCATCGGGTTGCAAATGTCATCCGCCTACCATCCGGAGACCGACGGCCAAACTGAACGCGTCAACCAGTGTCTAGAGACCTACCTCTGGTGCCTATGTTTTACCAAACCCCGAAGTTGGAGCCGTTGGTTATCATTGGCTTAATGGTGGTATAACACCAACTTCCATACCGCACACAAAAGAACCCCATTTGAGGCCTTATTCGGCTATCCTCCCCCAATCATTCCTGCTGTGATGCACTACACTTCAGCAGAAGTATCAGCAGACCACTATCTCCAGACACGACAGGATGCCCTTCAGATGATAAAGAGGGAACTCAGCTTGGCTCAACAAAGGATGAAACATCAGGCTGACAAACACCGAACTGATCGGACCTTTGAGGTGGGTGACGAAGTATTTCTGAAGGTCAAACGGTTCCAACAGCATTTGTTTCACAAGGGACCTATCTCTAAAATTAGCCCAAAGTACTATGGTCCCTTCAAAATATTGGATAAGATCGGCACTGTCGCCTATAAACTGCAATTACCGGATGGTGTGGGGCTACATCCAGTATTTCAGGTCTCACTCCTCAAGAAGGTAGTCGGCACTGCAGCTGTTGTTAGCCAGAATCTACCCGAGCTATCTGATGATGCAGTTATGGACGGTGAACCTAAGGCTGTGATTGATCGGCGGGTCATTTATAGGGATTCCTAGCCCATCACTCAGGTCCTAGTCCAATGGACACACCTACATCCGGACAATTCCACTTGGGAATACTTGCCGGAGCTACTTCAGCGTTACCCCAGGATGACTAGCCTTCTATAATTTCTTGAGGGCAAGAAATATTTTAAGGGGCGGGGAGTGTCACGGCCCAAGGGTTAACATGTAATTAGATGGTTATTAGAAGGGTATGGCAGGCTATTGTAGGTTGTTATAACTGTAATAACCCACTTGGCATGGCAGCCTAGTTGGCACATGGCCACTTGGAGATTCTAGAGAGTTAGTTAGAAGGAGCCTCTAATGTAACCAGCTACTATAAATAAGAAGCTGCTCATGAGGATGGGGATATGTGAAGATTATTCCACAAGTCCTTTCCCTCCCATTCAATCTCAATTCTCTAACTCTATCTCATTCTTTCTCTCTCTCTCTCGCTCATATCTCCTTTCTCGCCATTATTCATTCCTAAAATCCTAGAAACACAACCCGACAGATCCCAGATCTGACAGTTTATTTCTTAATTTTTTATTTTCTCACTCCAACCTCACCTGTCGATAGCCACCATAGAATCGTCAACACACCAGTGGCTCTCAGACAGTCTTCTGAGATATTTTCCCAATTCCTTGTGATTTTTCTTGGTCGACACATGTTGCTCTCTGTCTACCCATTATTTTACAGCTATACGTGTTGTGCTTCTTTTTGGTGGATCTGGTCACGAACAAAGACCGAAGTGATTGAATTTCCTTTGGGATTCCTTTTGTTTGGGTCAAAATCTGAGATAATATTATGAGCATGAGCATTGAATTGAATGATTCAGTTTGTTGGAGCTCTGGAAGCTTGATTTTGGCTGGTAGACACTTGATTAGGTTGAATATTTTGTTGTTGGTGTCACTGCTCGCGCTGCTACTGCTGGTTGTTGTTGCAGACAACAATGGAGTTGACAGTTCACATCCCAATCTGCACCACGTGCTATATGCAGAAGGGGGGGGGGGGGGGGGGAGTGATGCACTGCCATTATAGCAATAGTGCGAGTGTTTTCTTGCTCGAGATCTGGTAGGGGTTCGCGCCACCAGTGGTGGGGTGACTCCATGGGCGTTTGATGGTGAGAGACACACAAGGTTGGGGGGGGGGGGGGGGGGGGGGAAGATGCCATGGTAGCTGGTGATAAACTTCCCCTGTTCTCTATTTTCTGGGTATGTTCTGGTTTGATGAGAAAATTTGGTTGGGTTTGTCTTATTTCTTGGTGAAAGAGAATGTGGGAGGGAGAAATGAAAAAAGTGCAAACACCTTTTTGGAGTTTTTAAAATTTGTGAAAATGAAATAAAGGAATAAAATGCCATTTTCTGTTTTCATTGTCAAAATAGTGAAAATGAACATTGAAAACTGAAAATGGTAAGCCTACCAGATGGACCCTTAATGAGTGATTCTCCTTGTTTATGCTTATGCATAGTTGCTAAAAGAAAAATATGCAAGGATGCTGTTCAATGTGCACACATAAATATGCCTTTAGGTTCTGTTGAGATATTCATTCTCCATACTCTGGAATAATGGGCAAAACACCCAAATCTGTTTCAACTTTGCAAATCCACCTTCTTGTAATTTACTAATGTGGTTTATTTTGGCATTGATTGCATTGTCCAGGTTGGAGCAGGGACTATGAATCCTCTAACTTTCTTAAGGGTACTTGGTCCAGAACCATGGAATGTCGCGTAAGTATGTTTTAACTTTGTAGTGGTTCCTGCTTCCTAGATATTAAGGGGATTGCTATACTGGGACATCAGAATATAATTCTGGATGGATTTTGATGTCAATAATGATATTGTTGGCTCTGATCACAAGGAGCTTTGAATGGACAATGAATGACCGTATTTATTTGAGAGAATGATTGTGCATTTCTGCTACTGGCATTTGGAGATGACTTAAATTTAAGTACTTAAATGGTTGCAAAGTGAACTCAATACTGCCTGGAATGATTATGCAAATGCATTACTAATTTATCTATTCTTAGGCTAATATGGTTGCTCAGATTTTCATTTATTTTGGTGAAATTGTGTTATGTAATGGTCAAAATTTGTGCATCTGATCTAAATCTATCCGTGATGCCTAAGTGTTGCCTATTCTTCACAAATCAAAGAAGTCTAATATTCTTTTATGATGTGGTGACCAAGCCAATGAAGTGTATATGCAGAAGGCTTCTTTTTTCTAGTGGGATGAGTATCTCGTGAAACTTTCTGAAGGAGGCACTTGTATGTTTTCAAGCAGTCACTTAGGTGTGGTTTACAAAATTCTGTGAAGCAATACTTGGCGTTGGTCTCAATTGGGGTCAGACACACCATTCAGTTTTTCATTGGTCCTGAAATTTGGTTTCTATTTGTTGTATTTTGAGAGGTGAAAAGTATTCTGATTTCTTTATTCACAATGAGGTGTATATATATATATATATATACCAATCTACAAGGTACAACCATAGGACAACATATCTTCCTAATATATATGTACAGCACTATCTAGCATATATATATATATATTTTATAGTACAACACTAGTTCTAACATTCCCCCTCAAGCGGACGCATATATATCATATGTACCTAATTTGGTACAAATGTAGGCAAGCCGTGGACCCCGTAATTCCTTGGTAAGAAAATTAGCCAGCTGGTCATTAGGGCCAACAAATGAGGTACTAATCTCTCTAGAAATCAACTTTTGTCTCACAAAGTGACAATCTATCTTTATGTGTTTGATCCGCTCATGAAAAACTGTATTAGAGACAATATGAAGAGCTGTTTGATTATAAAAAATAAGTTGTATAGGCCCTGAATCTCCAAATTTCAACTCCATGAGAAGTTGCTTGAGCCAAATCAACTCACATGTGGCTAAAGCCATGGCTCAATATTCTGCTTCTGTGCTAGATTTAGCCACAACATTTTATTTCTTACTCTTCCTAGACACCAAAGTTCCTCTAACCATGATACAATAACCTAAGATAGAGCGCCTATTTGTAGGACAACCAACCCAATCCGCATCAGTAAATCCCATAACGTGCTTGTGTCTTTTGTTCTCAAACAACAAACCTTTATCAAGAACACTTTTAATGTACCTTAAGATACACACTAAAGTGTGCCAGTGACTATCACAAGGGGAGTCCAAGAATTGTCTTACTACACTTACAACAAAAGAGATGTCTGGCCGTGTAATGGTGAGGTAATTAAGCTTCCCAACCAATCTCCTATATTGCCAAGGATCCTCTAATGGCTCCCCCTATTTTGGTACAAGCTTAACATTAGGATCCATAAGAGTATCTATAGGCCAGGAATCAAGCATATCAGTTTCTTCCAAAATATCTAAGGCATACTTCCTTTGAGAGGTGCACACACCATGGGCTGATTGAGCTACCTCAATGCCAAGAAAATACTTCAACCTGCTCAAATCCATGGTCTGAAAATGAGAATGCAAATGAGTCCTCAACTGCTCAATACGAACCTCATCATTTCATGTAATAACAATATCATCTACGTACACCACCAATAATATGACTCCAGCAGTAGAATGACGATAGAAAACAGAATGATTAGCTTCACTTTTACTCATACCAAAAGATTGGATGACAGAACTGAAGCGGCCAAACCATCACCGAGGAGATTGCTTCAGGCCATATAAGGATTTCTTCATGCGACATACTAGTCGAGACTCCCTCCTTTTGAGCAACAAAATCAGGAGGTTGCTTCATGTATACTTCCTCTTGAAGATTGCTATGAAGAAAAACATTTTTAATATCCAGCTAATAAAGAGGCCACTGCTGAATAGCGGCCATGGTAAGAAAAACATGAATAGAAGCAATCTTAGCCATGAGAGAGAATGTATCACCATAATCCAGGCAAAAAATTTGAGTATAGCCCTTAGTAACCAACTGAGCCTTTAGATAATCAATAGACCAACTTTAACTATAAACACCCACTGACAACCAACAGTAGACTTCCTCGGAGGGAGAGGAACTAGATTCCATGTCTCATTAGCCAGCAAGGTAGGCATCTACTCATCCATAGCATGTCTCCACCCAGGGTGAGAAAGAGCTTCAGCATCTGTCTTAGGAATAGAAACAAAAGAGAGCAAATGCAAAAGCAAAATAAATAGGTGACAAACGGTGATAGCTCATAAAAGTATAAATGGGATGAGGGTTGCGAGTGGAACATGTACCACGACGAACAGGAGCTTGGGCAGAGTCAGAGGGAGACGAAATGATGGCACCAACTGGAGGAAGACATGAATCTAAAGGAATACCATAATTGACAATCGGAGGAGTGGCAGCTGAAGGCACTAATGGAGGCTTAGAACAACGTTGATAAGTTTTGAGAGGAACAGGAGGAACAAGAACAAGTATTGAGACCAGAGGAGGAAAAGAAGGGATAGGAAGAACCTCATGAAGGGAGGAAGAAGACCCACCAGACGAAGAAGAGAAAAAAGGTGTAGACTCAAAGAATGTGGCATCAAAAGAGAGAGTATCTACCAAGTTCAAGAGAGTAGCACTTGTATCCCTTCTAATGACGAGAGTAGCCTAGAAATACACACTTGATTGAGCGAGGAGACAATTTATCATGACCAAGGGAAAGAAGATGAACAAAACAGGTTGAGCTAAAGACACGAGGGGGAATAGGATAGATGGGATCATGAGGAAAAAGTAAAGTATGCGGAATGGCCCCATTTAGAATAGTGGATGGCATCCGGTTGATCAGATAACTAGAAGTGAGAAGAGTGGCATCCCAAAAGACAACAGGAACATGCATGTGAAGGAGCAGTCTCAATGAGATGACGGTTTTTACGTTCAACCACCCCATTTTGTTGCCGAGTATAAAAACAAGAAAATTGATGAACAATACCCCAAGATGAGAGAAAAACCTGAAATACATGAGAACAATATTCCTTGGCATTATCACTGTGAAGGATCCGAATGGTATGACCAAATTGAGTAGAAATTTCATTACAAAAAGTGAATAAAGATTGCAATTCAGCACGATCTTTCATTAAGTAAGGCCAAGTACAACGAGAATGATCGTCAATGAATATAACAAAATAGAAAAAACCCTGTTTAGTGTTGACTCTACTAGGACTCCAAATGTCTGAATGTACAAGATCAAAAGGAGCATCAGCTCGTTTATTAAGATGACTAGAATAAGAAGAACGAACATGTTTGCCTAGCTGATAAGACTCGTATTCTAGAATAGTTAATGAAGAGTAGATAAATGAGGATGACCAAGCTGAGAATGAATCTGAAAAGGAGATGCCCTTGTAGTATATCATAAGCAGATGACGTAGATGACGACAGGGCCAGATAGTAAAGTCCCTCATACTCATGTTCTATGTCAATCATCAGTCTCATACCTCGTTCCTGCACAAGAACAGACTCATAATCAAAGATAACACGACAATTCAAAGAATGAGTGAGACGACTAATAGAAATGAGACTATACGGGCAACTAGGAACATGTAAAACAAAATTAAGAAAAATAGATGGAAGTGGACCAGCCCTACTGATACCGATGGAAAGGATTTTAGACTCATCAACCACAGTGATAGGAGGAAGGGACGCAAAGGAATCAAAGTGAGAGAATAAAGATTTATTACTAGAAATATGCTCTGAAGCAACATAATCAAGAATCCAAGGACTAAATTGAGTATGAGTAAGACATATATGAGGAGTACCAGTGGGTGATTGAGTAGAAGAAAGAGATCCTTGGGCAATAGAAACTACGGGGGATGAGGCATGCCAAGCTACCTGGAACTGATGATACTTAGCCAACTCCTCAGCATAAATTGTATATGTAGAAGCTAATCGCTCAGTATGAGAGGTATTGAATCTCACGGACTATGTGTCTGCACCCTCAGGAATTGCAACATTGGCCTTGGCAGGGTGACCATGGAGTGCATAATATGTATCTTTATAATGACCATGGCGACGACAATAATTACAATAAGGGCGCTTACCATTGCGACCACACCCAACGCCCCTATCACGACCACTTCCAGGTCCAATCTTAGTGGAAGATCCAAGAATCTGAGAGGCAAGTATAGATTTCTCTCTAACTGAAGTCTCATAAAATGTTTGTATACTACGAAGGATCTGGGCAAACAGCTCTTCCATGGTAGGTATAGTGGGACTATTCAGGATTTGAGTGAGAACATCCTCCATATCGGGCCCAAGTCCTGCAAGGGTAAGCACCATAAGCAATTTGTCTCTTTGTTTCTTTTGCTTATTTATATCTGTTGTAACCAAGAGCATAGCGTTAAAATTTGTCACAACAGATTGAATACGACCCAAGTATGTAGGCACATCGGAGTCCCCTTTCTGAATACAGAACAAATTACTAATGATAGTGTATACACATACAATATCATTAGTATATGGCTATTGAGCATCAGATCAAATATCGAAATAGTTCTCATAGATATGAAATAAGGGGATTAAATCAACATCTATTGACTGCTGTTATGTTGTTTTCTCGAGTCTAGGATAAAGTCAGTCCTAGCAGATCAGTGAAGGCAGTGCACAAAAGTGGTTATTGAAGATTTAGATAGGAAATTGTAACCCCATGTGAAATTAGTGAAAGTTATGGGGTTAAATTGTAATTATCTAAAGTCTTCATTGGGATGTCCGCCCTATTCTATAAATAGAGGGAAAGGGCTAGCTGAGTGAGTGCAATTTTCTCATTCTATTGTATCGAGTGGATATTCATTTTGAGAGGAAGGTTAGTGAGCAAGATAGCTTTATAATCTTGGGAATGAGTGTTGGATATACTCGGGAATAGGAGAAATTATTCATGCTGTTGTATTGATCATTCTTGGTAATAAAGAAGGCTGCTCTTGGTGGGTGTTTGGACGCTGGATGTAGGGTTGTAACCATTTTTTCCAAATCAGGATATATCGCATGCCTCTTGTTTGTGGTTTGTTTTTTTGTTCACTTTCTTGTTATTGTTTTCTGCATATTGATTGTTTATGTTCTTAAATCAATCTGTGAGAGAAAGTTCATGAGACATACTTAATTCCATCTAAAGAATCCTAATCCGGTGAATATAAATATAACATTGCCACAACAATGTAACCAATTGTGCATTTATGCGATCCCATATAGTCCTATCTACTTCAGCAATTTCAAAAAGCTTCGTAGTCAAATGGTCACTAATACCATGCCCACGAAATCACATTTGATTAGACGCTGACCATGACATATAATTCTTACCATTCAATTTGTCAGTGGTAATGACTGTAATATCATAAAAAGATGGTACAGGTATAGGAACGGTTGCTGGTACAGTCACAGTCGAAGAGGTACTTACCACTCTAGGATTTGAAGAGGCTATAGCGTAAAACCCAAGTCAAACTATAACACGACTCTGATCTGAGTTAAAATCTTACAAATCGAAGCATTGTGAACCAGATATGAACCTGATGACCCAAGACAGATTTGAAGTTACTACAAACCATATCTGAAACTGCAAAACCTAGATCTGAAACCAGATAGCTATTGCAAACCAGATCTGAAATTGTAAAGCCTAGATCTGGTTCAGGTGGCTAACGGTGATGGAAGGAGAAACGGCGGTGACAGACGCGAGATCTGAAACCAGCCGCGACAGAAGGAGAAAACAACGACAACGACAGATGGAAACAACCACGCGAGATTTGAGAAACCGGCCGTGATGCACGAGATTTGAGAAACCGGCGTTGGATAGTAATGGCGACGATGATAGGCAAAGTGACTGGCGGCAACAATGGCGGTGGCAATGTTTGGAACTAGGGTTGGGTTAGGGTTTGTATGGTGGCTCTAATGCCATGTTGTATTTTGAGAGGAGAAAAGTATTCTGATTTTTTTTACTCAAAATGAGGTATATATATATGAAACAAGTCTCAGGAAATTGTGAATGCTTGCTTAGATTGATATTTAGAGGGCTTTGAAAATATATATAGGTTACAACTTATTCTCTTTCCTATAAAGTAGGAAAGGATTTGAGTAATCTACTCCTAAAATCTAGGAACAACTATCTCCTAAAGTTTAGGAGATAAAATAGATATAAAATACAAATTTACAACAATTATCTACAATTGAAACATAATTTAACAACTTAAGATAGTTTGATTTAATCTCTTCACTGAGTGTTGCAAAGCGTCGACACTCCTCTTTAACTTAGACTTCTCCTTCCACTTGGAACCTCATTCTCGTCCAACACTCCCCCTCAAGCTGGTGAATAGATGTAAGTCATTCCCAACTTGCTAATTAGGGACTCAAAACATGGTCTTGCAATTGCCTTTGTTAAAACATCAGTTACTTGATGGAAGGTATATAGGACAAACTTATCCCTTCTTTCTCAATCTCTTTCTTTATAAAACTTTGATCTATTTTCACATGCTTCATTCGGTCATGCTAAACCGGATTTTTAACAATACTGATAGCTGATTTGCTATCATTAAATACCTTTATTTGTTGAGATAAAGGTATCCCCAAGTCTTCCATTAGCCTTTCCAACCAAATCAGCTCACATATCCCATGAGCAATTGCACAGAACTCGACTTCAGCACTATTGCGAGCCACAACTGATTGCTTCTTGCTTCTCCATGTAACTACATTTCCCTAAACCTTGGTACAATACCTTGAAGTTGACCGACTGTCTTCTCTAGAACCGGCCCAATCAACATCCACATAGCCTTCAATTCCCTTTTTTTCAGTTTTCTTAAACATCAATCCCTTCCCCGGTGTCCCCTTTAGGTATCTTAGAACATGATGAACATCCCTCATGTGTCTTTGAGTAGGAGAATGCATGTATTGAATGATTATATTTACTAAATAGGCTATATTTGGCCTTGTTAGTGACAAATAAATCAATCTTCCTAATAACCTTTGATACCTCTCTTTTTCCACCGGAGCATCATCACCATTTTCTTCAACTTTCCAGCCCTTTTCCAAGGGAGTTCCAGCTGGTCTGTAGGCCATCATTACTTTATCCTTTAGCAAATCCAGGGTATATTTTCGTTATGAGATGAATAAGCATTCTTTGCTTCGGGCCACCTCCATGCTTAGGAAATATCTCATGGTTCCTAGGTCTTTTACTTCAAACTTAGCCTTCAATTGCTTCTTTAGGTTATCAATTTCTTGCAAATCATCCCCTGTCACAATAATATCATCAACATAAACAATCAATATAGCCATTTTTTTATTTTTCTTTTTAGTGTGTTTAATAAACAAGGTGCGATCAAATTGTCCTTGTAAACCCTAATCGGATGAGAGTCATGTTAAATTTATGGAACTAAGCCCTCGGTGACTGTTTTAATCCATAGAGGGATTTCTTTAGCTTGCACACACTTCAATTATCAACCACATGCTCAAAATTGGGGGGAACCTTCATGTAGATTTCCTCATCCAGATCGCCATTAAGGAAAGCATTCTTAATGTCGAATTGGAAGAGGAGCCAATCTAAATTCTTAGCGATATATAATAACACTCGGATAGAATTTAGCTTAGCAACTGGTGCAAATGTCTCATCATAATCAATCTCATAGGTTTGAGTGAAGCCTTGGGCAACCAATCTAGCATTGTATCTCTTAATACTCCCATCCGCATTATGTTTTATTGTAAATACCCACCTGCATCCAATCGGTTTCTTGTTTGGAGACAGTGGAACAATCTCCTAGGTTTTGTTTCCCACTAGGGCAACCATTTCTTCCATAACAACCACTTCCACTTTGGATCACTCATAGCATTTTGAATATTTTTAGGAACTTCAGTGCTATTAATCTTGGCCACAAATCCCCTGAACTGTGGAGACAGTTTGTCATATGTTAAATGGTTATACATAGGATATTTGATACACGACCTTACCTCTTTTCTTAGAGCTATAAGAACAGCCCAATCCAAACCATCTTCCTCTCTAGCATTGTTGTTAGTGTTGTTTTTGAGTGTAGTAGTCCCCTCATCATTAACCATATTCTCTTCTGATGGACCAGCATCTGAGAGTAATGGCTAGTCTTGCTTTGGTTCTGGTCGGGCTTTAGGTCTTCTAGAGTAAAAAGACAGAGGGTTATTAGCGGCTGTATGTGGGGGATGCTGATGAGGACCAAATTTAGGGCTAGAACCTGTTTTCTCATGCCCAGAATGATGAGGAGATTCAGAGGTATGAGAAACAGAGGGGGGAATAGAATGTACAGGCTCAATAGGGGAAGCAACTGGTTCTACTAGTGTGTTATCACAAGGTGCTAAGGATGCTCCCCTTTGAGAACATACTGGTAGGACAGGATCAATGGGAAAGAAGGAGGGAAGAAGATCGGTAGGGACTAGTTTTGTGCATGTGATGGGATAAAATAAAAGATCCTTGTAGAAGGTAACATTGGTAGAAACAAAAAATCTGTGATTGGTAGGACAATAGCACTTGTATCCCTTTTGAGAGGGTGAATACCCAACAAAGATGCATTTGTGAGCTTTAGGGTCCAATTTGGTTCGAGATAGAGCATTGTTGTGAACATAACAATGCATCCAAAGACCTTAGGATCATTGGAAAAAATGTTGGAGGCATTCGGATACAGATTACAAAGGATGCTAAGGGGGGTTTGGAATTGCAATGTTTTGGAGGGTAGACGGTTGATTAAATAAGCAGTTGTGAGGACAACTTCTCCCCAATAGGAGTGAGACACATTAGTGGTAAACATCCTAGCTCTAGCCACTTCTAGGAGATATCGATTTTTTCTTTCAGCTATCCCATTTTGTTGGAGTGTATATGGACAAGAGTTTTCATGAAAGATACCATGCTCGGCCAAGTAGTTTGTGAAATCATGTGAAAAATACTCTTGACCATCGCGGTTCGAAGGATTTTAATAGAAGTTTGGAACATATTCATAATAAACTTATGAAATCTTTTGAATATGTTACTAGCTTTTGATTTTTCCCTCATTAAATACACCCAACAAGCCTTAAAATGATCATCGATGAAGGTAATAAACCATCTAGAACCAACGATATTAGGGCATTTTGAAAGACCACCCCAAATATCACTATGGATCAAATGGAAAGGTTTAGAAGGCTTATATAATTGAATAAGATGATGTGATCTAGGCTGTTTAGCAAGAGTGCATTGTTCACATGACAGAATCTGCTCTTTATTGTTGAAAATATTGGGATACAAAGATTTTAGATAAGGGAAGTTAGGGTGTCCTAAGCGTTTATGCAATAACAAGACTTTGACATTGGTGTTAATGCTTAGGATAATTTTATTTGAAGAAGAATTAGGGAAATCTCCTGCAAGACAGTAAAGGCCGTCCAACACCTTAGCATTGCCAATCATCCTCCCCAAGGCTTGATCCTGAAACACACAATAGGAAAGGTAAAAGATTACATTGTAATTCATATCCTTGGTGATTCGACTGACTGATAGTAAGTTATGTTGCAAACTAGGAACATATAGTACAAAATTGAGCCTCAGTTTAGATATACATACTATTCCCATTCCTAAAGCAAGTGAGGTGGTTCCATCAGCCATAGATATATTAAGGGAGGAGTTACATAGGGTATAATCAGTCATCGAACATGTAGAATTTGTCATATGATTTGATGCACCAATATCAACTACCCATATGTTCTTAGAAAACCTTTTAGAAGCTAAGGAGTAGTGCTAGGAATTACCTTGCAAGGCTAGTGATGCAGTGGATTGTGGATTATTAGAACTTGATTGGGCTGTACCTTGATTGAGGAGCCTGTACAAGGCTTGTATCTGATCTTCGGATAAGTTCAAACTAAGTTTAGTTCTTGCTGAAACCTCTACATTATATGCAGATCTGGGGCTCTCCTTCCTGGGTCGTGGCTTCCAATTTGCTGGTTTGCCATGGATCTTCCAACAGGTCTCCTTAGTGTGATAGGGTTTCTTGCAATGGTCACCATATTTTTTCCTTTCCTTGAGTCTTGGGGCAGAAGTTCTCCCTGTTTGATAGAGGCAAGGGCCGAGTTTTGGTGTGGCGAAACAAGGTCGGTTTGGTGCTGAAGCATCACCTTACGCCTGCTTTCCTCCTTTCTTACTTCTGCAAATACTTCCTTAAGAGATGGTAAGGGCTTTGTGCCCAAGATTTTCCCTCAAACTTCATCCAAGTCGGGATTAAGGCCATGTAGGAAGTCAAAAATTCGATATTTTTCTATCATCTTATTGTATTTGTTGTTATCAGTTGGAGATTCCCAATTGATGGTATAAAACATATCCATTTCATGCCACAATTCCACCAAAACATTAAAATATTCAGTAACACTGCTCATATCTTGTTTGGTTGTCCTAGTGGTAGATCGAATTTCAAAGCATTGAGAGGAATTCTCTAAATCTGAGTACATCTCTTGGATTGATTCCCAAATCTCTTTTGCTGTTTTGTAGAATAGGTATGTTCTCTCAATTTTAGGTTCCATAGAGTTGATCAACCAAGCCATGATAGTTGAATTCTTTGCCTCCCAAAAGCCATAGGTGGCTGCCATGGATGATGGAGTAAAGATAGATCCGGTTAGATAATCGGATTTGCCCTTGCCCTTGATCACTAACATTATCGATTGAGACCACCCTCTAAAATTACTCCCATTTAGCTTATGCTGAATAATTTGTAAAGGGTGGTTATCAATAGGTGTTGTAGAGAGATTTGATGAAGACGGAAGTGGGAGAAAGGTTCTCGGAGAATTGGTGGCTGATGCTTCGGTTAGGGTTGGATTTGGGTTTGTTTCGGCCATGATCGAAACTAAAAGAAGTCACTGTCGCTTCTGATCGAACCTGTGCTTTGATACCATGAAACAAGCCTTAGGAAATCGAGAATGCTTGCTTAGATTGATATTGAGAGGGCTTTGAAAATATATAAAGGTTACAACTTAATCTCTTTCCTATAAAGTAGGAAAGGATTTGAGTAATCTACTCCTAAAACTAAGAACAACTATCTCCTAAAGTTTAGGAGATAAAACAGATATAAAATACAAATTTACAACAATTATCTACAACTTAAATATAATTTAAACAACTTAAGATAATCTGATTTAATCTCTTCACTGGGTGTTGCAAAGCTTCAACACTCCTCTTTAACTTAGACTTCTCCTTCCACTTGAACCTCATTCTCATCCAACAATATATACCAATCTATAAGGTACAATCATGGGACAACATATCTTCGTAATATATATGTGCAACACTATCTAGCATATTTATATTATATATGTACAACACTAGTTCTAACACTATTATTCTCTTGGTAGGCTATGATGAAATTGCCAAGTTGAAGCATGTTATTCAGTTTTGTTTGAGTGGCTGGAAGACTAGAGGGACTCAGACATATCAGTTGTTAGGTATTTAAATGTGGCAGTGGCAGTTAGGTAAATAGGCTAATTGTAAATATGTTATTAAGTGAGGGGTATATGAGAATTGTCTCAGTTAGTACTCACTTTGTAAATCTCGCCCTTATGTCTATAAATAAGGGGGAGAAGGAGACTGCCGATTTACATATTTTTTCTGATCATTCTCATTGTTAAGTGCGAGGGCTGGATTGCAAGAGAAAGCTAGTGTGAGAGATAGTCTTGTAATCTTGCAGTGAGTGTTCTCATGTAACAGTGAGGGAAGGGATGTTGTGAGTGAAAGTCTTGTACAGTTTTCATCAAGAAATTAGTGGATTGCTCTCTTTGTTGAAGGCTGGATGTAGGACTGATTTATCAGTTCGAACCAAGATAAATTCTCGATGCCTATTGTGTGGTTTGATTGTTCTTAACTTTGATCTTTTCAATTCTGATTCTGTTCTTTAATTTCTATTTATGTATTATGATAGTACCGGTGAGTTGAAAGAGTGAAGAGTGTGTTATTTGTTGGCTTCTTGGGTAAATTAATAGACTGCCAGTGCGCTCCCAATTGTAACAAAACAGTTTCTGATGCATTTTCATACTGAGGGGTTGGGCAGACTGCACTATTTTCTTTGTTATGAGTTGCTACATGTAAGATGTGTATACTTATCATAGAGGAAGTATTTACTTGGCTTCGTAGTAGAAATTGGTTGGGTTGTCTACCAGTTGGTCCTGTCGCTCCTAATCCCGGAGTGTGAGAGACAAAGAAACTTGTGTGAAAATTTTGAAAGTTACGTTGCCTAATTGGAAAGTGAAGTATCTTTATATCACTTGACCTGAAATATGACATGCACCTGGTACATAAGTTAGTTATTGGAGTATTATGGAGTACCACACTGATATGGTACCTTAACTGAGCTTGAGAATTTGGGTGGTTGTGTGGATCAAATGTACATCTTAATGGAAGGTCTCACAGTTGCAGACATGGAAATTTCTCTTCTGGATGGAATTCTACCATGTACTTTCTTTGGGAATAATTTGGTCATCTGGAGGAGAAAGAAATGGTCACAGGACCTAGTAGTGAAGTTGAGTACACAGCTTGGCACTCACATCTAGTGTGTTAGTTTGGTTACAGCACTTTCTTCAGAAACATTCGTTCCTAGGCCAGATCCTCTTCAATTATCTAGTGTTAATTAGACAACTTCCCCCAAATGTCTCCTAATAATGTGTTTCATCAAAGGATTTGACATATTTTGGTTAATTCATCACTTTGTTTGGAATAAGTTATTCAACAGAGACATAGGTATATAGTTTTTGAGGTATGAGGATCAATTATATGGTGTTTTAGTAAACCTTAAGTTTAATTGCTTTAAGATTTTTGTTCCAAGCTCAGATGAGTTAATTCACACCCATGCCCAAACATGCACATGGAGTCATAGACACATATTGTAATACCCTGGGTTTCAGTTTAAGAATGTGTGATGGATGAATGGACTGAAAATAGATGACCTTTTAGTGCTGCCTGTCAACCTAGAGTTGACTTGGGCATTGTTTGGTGGAAGGGAAGGCTTGTTGGTGCTACTGGTTGACCTAAAGCCTACTTGGGCATCAACTGGAGAAGGAGGTGATATCTGTTGGTAATGCTAGTCGACCCATAAGTTGACTTAGTATTGGTTGTGCTTCCTGCTGAAAAATTCCGTAAGTGTTGACAGACAAGGGGAGGAGTTATTTTTGAAGAGCACTTTGGGAGACAGATTGAATTAGAGTATACACCATTTTTGTAGCTTGCATCAAGATTGAGGAGATTCTACAATGCCTAATTTGATGAATCTTGGTTGAGATTTGATAGGATTTTAAAATGGTTAAAAAGGGCAATTTGAAGCTGCTGAAAATTTGAATTTAGGTTGATATCAGGATTAAGATATTAAGTTAGCCTAAATCACCTTAGCTAAATCCAGCAGGTTGGCTGGAGTATGAGAGAAAGTTGTAGAATCAGGTGGGGAGGCTTGCTTCAAGTGGCAAGAAGAGGGGTTGCCACCAAGCTGGTGCTAGGTGGCAGCAGATGGCTGCCAAACACCCACCTGCTAACTTAACTTGCTTAGGAAACCCAATATAAAGAGCATTTGAATAGCTCTTTGAAGCAGAAGAGAGTTGGAGGAAAGACTAAACATGCTAGAGAGAGGGAGAGAAACTAAGCAGAGAACATAAAGAAGAAAGGTTGTAGAAGGAAAAATTTGCTGAGAGGCTGAAGGAAATCTGAGGAGGAGCATTCCTCAATTGCTTCCAAAAGAATTATACCTTGGCTCTGTCCTCATGGAGGCATGGACCTTGAACCAAGGTGATGCATGCAGGAAACTGAGGTCGTACAAAGTGGTGGCTACTAGCATGCTCTGTGTGTATGCCTAATCTATTTGCGTGCCTTGATATATTTCCGTTGAGTGCCATATTCATGTGTGCATGCATGCTAATCATTTTAGATAAGGCAAGTGGAGGAGCTCTAGGAGAAGGTGGAAGGGGTTCTCAAATCACATGGAAACTGACCGTTGCATTTTAGTTCTGAGTTGTGTTTAAGCATCTTAGTTACCATTTTGATGTTGTAGTACTGTTGTATTCTAAGTATGCATACCTTGATGTGTGGTGTATGGAAGATGGTTTATTAGCCTTAAGAGTAATTTGCAAGTTAAGTTGCAATGCACACGGTTAGAATTATTAGTATAATTGTATATATTGTAATTATTGTATGTGTGTTTTATTTATAATTAGATTAAGTGTATAGGTTAAGCTTGTAGGTGTTTAAGGCCCGTTATGCCTATTATAAATAACAAGTTAAGAGAGATTAATCTCTTAAGTTCTCTCTCATAATTATTTTTTCACATGGTATTAGAGCCACTAGTGAGAAAAATCCTAGTCATCCCTGTGTATCTTTTTCCAACGACATTCAAACCCTAGCCGTTGTCGTCACCGTCATTGCCCATGCTAGAACACCATTGTCTGGCCACCACTTGCTAACACTGCCACCACCCTAGGGTTCGCCGCCATTAGATCGACCGACCGCCTAAGACCTGCCACCCATGGACCACCCACGTGCCCCCACGCGCTGCCGCCACGCGTTGCCTTTGCCTCCACGCGCCGACGTGTGATAGCGCGTTCGCTGGGCACTTCTCTTCGACTTCTCCAGATCTGATCTCCGACAACCCCTCAAGCTATTTCCAGTGTCAAAGTTCTCGCCATGTTTGATCTCAGTGACGCGGTTTCTGCCGGCGCTACTCTCACTCTGGCATCTGTTGCCCCTACTGCCTCTCAATCCTTTACTGTCTCCAATCTTGGGGCAACCAATATTACCACTGTCAAGTTGATAGGGTTTGCCAATTATCTTTCATGGGTAGCCTCTGTCAAAATGTGGTTCAATGGGCAAGGCCAAGCGGATCATTTTACCACAAAGGCTGAAAGTGTGACAAAAGCTAATCGGGTTAGATGGGAACAAGTTGATGCCCAGTTATGTTGTCTCCTATGGCAGTCTATTGATCCGTCCATCATGCAGCTCTTTCGCCCATTTGAAACTTGTGTTGATGTGTGGAAGGAAGCTGAAGAATGTTATACAAATGACATCCAACGTTTGTACACTGTGGTCTCCAATATCAAGAATCTCAAGCAGGAGTCGTCCATGGAATCTTATCTGGGGTAAGTTCGGTCTCTCATGCAAGAATTTGATGCTCTTCTTCCTCTTACTATGACCTGCACCGAACAGATTACTCAATGAGAAAAGTTTTTTATGGTTATTGCTCTCTCCGGTTTGAAACCAGAGTTTGACGCCATCAGACATCAAATCTTAACCAGCTCTGCTAGTCCTACCGTGAATGATTCTTTTAAAAGGTTGTTGAATATGACAGGTGCACATGGTATGTCCTCTTCTTCTCATGTTGTTTTCCAGCTGAATCTTCAACTCTTATGTCTTAGACTTTCACCTTAGGAGGAAATAGAGAACGCAATAATAGTCGCTCACGTCCATAATGTACCTTTTGTAAGAAACTGGGTCATCTTGAGGACAAATGCTTGAAGGAACATGGTCGGCCAATTGCTCTACTTGCATCATCTACCAGTGCAGCTCATGTATTTCAGAGCGATCTTAGTCTTGCTCAATCTCTACCAGATTCACAATTGGTATCTATGTCTGTATCTGGGTCTCATTCTGGTAATCCCGTTGCTTGTGTTGCTCAAAGCTCATCTGTTGGTCCTTGGATTATAGATTCTAGCGCCACTGACTATATGTGTGGTAATGAATTTCTTTTCTCCTCACTTACCTATTCTGATACCTTGCCTACTGTTACCCTAGCTGATGGTACCAAAACTGTAGTTAAAGGGATCGGTCAAATCACACCCACCTCGTCTTTCTCATTAAATTCTGTTTTACATGTTCCTGATAGTCATTTTAATTTGATTTCAATTGGCTAACTCACCAAAATCCTTAACTGTTCTATTATCTTTACTCCTACCTTTGTTTGTGTAATACCCTAAGAGCCCAGAGAAGGGTAACATATATCGAGGATAAGTAAGGAAGGAAACAATACCAACTAGATACTTTTTGGGCTGAATGTGGATAAAGAACTCTCGGGTTAAGCGTGCTTGAGCTATGGTAGCTCAAGGATGGGTGACCCCTAGGAAGTTCGCGTAGGCCCATTAGAGTAAGTTGTTCCGGTCCCTCCTATCGCTCGATACGGGATGTTACAAGTGGTATTAGAGCAACCCGGGTCGTGTGTTGGGACTGCATACTAGCCAAAGGCTGGGGGTACTGGACCAGAGACATTGGACGGGGGAGAGCGGGGACTAGTTGTAAGGTCACATGTCGATGACGTCACGTGCTCAAGGGGGGAGAATGTAATACCCCAAGAGCCCAGAGAAGGGTAGTATATGTAAAAGATAAGTAAAGAAAGAAACAACACTAGCTGGATACCTTTTTGGCTAAATATAGATAAAAAAACTCTCGGGTTAAGTGTGTTTGAGCTATGGTAGCTCAAGGATGGGTGACCCTTGGGAAGTTCGCATAGGCCCATCAGGGTAAGTTGTTTCGGCCTTTCCTATCGCTCTATGCGGGATGTTACAGTTTGTGTTCAGGACCAGGGTATGGGGCGAACGATTGGTGTCGGGCGTGAGTCACAAGGTCCCTATCATCTTGCTGTGCCTAGTTCGCCTGTAGCTTGCACCAGTGCCGCTTCCCCAGATCTTTTCAACTATTGTCTCAGTCATCCCAACCTCTCCAAACTGAAGAAATTAGTTTCTAGTTTGTCATCATTGCCCATGTTTAATTGTGAGTCGTGTTAGCGTGGTCAACAGGCTCGTAATTCTTTTTTTTATTAGGTCAATAATAGGGTTGATGCTCCCTTTTCCCTTGTGCACTCTGATATTTAGGGGCCTAGTCGCGTCAATTCTACTCTTGGTTTTTCATATTTTGTTACTTTTATTGATGACTTTTCTCGTTGCACCTGGTTGTTTCTTATGAGGAGTCGATCCTAGTTCTTTTCTATCTTTCAGACATTTACTGTTGAAATAAAAACACAGTTTGGAGTTTCTATACGTGCCTTACGTAGTGATAATGCTCCTGAGTATTTTTCTTCTCAATTTACTACCTTTATGACTGCGCATCAATCCTCTTGTTCTTACACACCTCAATAAAATGGTGTTGCTGAGCATAAAAATCGCCATCTTATTGAGACTGCATGGACGTTCCTTTTACATGCCAATCTCTTCACCAAATTTTGGGGAGATGCTGTTCTAACTGCATGTTATCTAATCAATCGCATGCCATCTTCAGCGTTACATGACCAAATTCCTCATTCCCTTTTGTTCCCTACATAGTCGCTTTATTTTGTTCCTCTTCGTGTTTTTGGATGTATCTGTTCTGTGCATTCTTTTTCACCTAAACAGGATAAACTTGTTGCAAAATCTCTTAAGTGTATCTTCCTCGGCTATTCCCAGTTGCAGAAAGGCTATAAGTGTTACTCTCCTGAGCTGAACCGCTATCTTATGTCTGTTGATGTCACATTCTTTGAACAATAGTTTTTCTTTTCAGTTGCTTAGCCTGATTCACAGAGTCTTCACTAGGTTTTGCTTGTTCTTTTTTCTTTTCTTCCTCTGTCCTCGTCGGGTCCGTCTGTCTCCTCCTCTGTGGTGCCTACCCTACCATTTTTCGGTCCACCTTCCACAGCTCCTCCACTTCTTACATATCATCGTCATTCTCATCTTGCTACCGACGCTAGCATTCCTCCAGCCCAGGACTCTCCTGACTCGCTCTCTCCGTCTGTGGTCCCTTTTGCCCCGGATCCTGAGCCCGACAATCTCCCTGTTGCTCTTCGCAAAGGTACACAATCTACTCGTAATCCCCATCCTATTTATAACTTTTTATGCTATGATTGTTTATCTCCTTCTTATAGTTTGTTTCGAGTCTTTCCTCTGTTTCTATTCCTAAAACCACATGTGAAGCTCTGTCTCATCCTGGTTGGTGCCAAACTATGTTAGATGAGATTGATGCCTTACATTCAAATGGTACTTGGGATTTGGTGCCTTTACCACCAGGAAAGACTCTCGTTGGTTGCCGGTGGGTATTCACTCTCAAAGTGGGTCCTGATGGACAAGTGGAACGTCTTAAGGCCCACTTGGTTGGCTAAGGCTTTACACATATCTATGGGTTGGATTATAGTGATACCTTATCTCCTATTGCGAAAATGGCCTCTCTTCGCCTCTTTCTCTCTCTGGCTGCCACGCGTTATTGGCCACTCTATTAGCTCGATATTAAAAATTCCTTTCTTCATGGTGATTTGCAGGAACATCTATATATGGAGCAACCCCCTGCTTTTGTTGTTCAAGGGGAGTCCAATGTAGTCTGCAAACTCAAGAAGTTTCTCTATGGTCTGAAATAATCTCCGTGGGCATGGTTTGGCAGGTTCAACACTGTGGTTCAAGTCTTTGGTCTCACTCGAAGTGAAGCTGATCATTCGATTTTCTATTGTCATTTTTCTTCCTTATGTATCTACCTTGTTGTTTATGTAGATTGCATTGTTATCACAGAGAGTAATCAGGTTGGAATACAGAAGCTGAAGGAACATCTACATCAACACTTTCAGACTAAAGACCTAGGACGACTTCAATATTTCTTGGGTATTGAAGTTGCTCAATCAGGAAATGGTATCTCAATTTCTCAGAGGAAGTATGCCTTTGACATCATAGATGAAACTGGTATAGTGAACTACAAACCAGTTGACACCCCAATGGATCCAAATGTCCAACTCTTGTCGAGACAGGGGGAGCTTTATTCAGATCCTAGAAGGTATAGGAGACTGGTAGGCAAGTTGAATTATCTTACAGTCACTCATCTCGACATTGCTTTTGCTGTGAGTGTAGTTAGTTAGTTAGTTCCTCAGTTCTCCATGTGATTCTCACTGGGATGTTGTTATCCAGATTTTGAGGTATATCAAAAGAGCGCTAGGTAAAGGGATACTCTATGAAGATAAGGGACACACAGATATTTGTTGTTATGCAGATTCAAATTGGACAGGATCTCCTTCTGATCGTCGGTCAATCTCTGGGTATTGTGTTCTTGTGGGAGGAAATCTGGTTTCTTGGAAAAGTAAGAAACAAAATATAGTAGCTAGATTTAGTGCAAAGGTAGAGTATCGGGCTATGGCTAATGCAACTTGTGAGCTCATCTGGTTGAAACAACTCTTGTAGGAACTCAAGTTTTGTGAAGTGTCCCCTATGAAACTTGTTTGTGATAATCAGACTGCCTTATACATTGCTTCCAATCTAGTGTTTCATGAGCGGACTAAACATATTGAAATCGACTAACATTTTATTAGAGAAAAACTGGTCGAAAGTGTTATTGTTACAGAGTTTGTTAATTCCAATGATCAACTTGTAGATGTCTTCACCAAGTCTCTAAAGGGTCATCGAGTGGAATATATTTGTAACAAGTTTGGTGCATATGATATCTATGCTCCAACTTGAGGGGGAGTGTTAGAATTATTAGTATAATTGTATATATTGTAATTATTGTATGCGTGTATTTTATTTGTAATTAGATTAAGCCCATAGGTGTTTAAGGCCCGTTATGTCTATTATAAATAATATGTTAAGAGAGGCTAATATCTTAAGTTTTTCTCTCATATTTATTCTCTCACACACCATTGATTCCATAAAATGCAACTTGTAGTGCTGAAAGTTGACTGCAAGAGTGGACTTTGCCATTGACTATAAGGTGTGCGGAGTGAGAATTCAACTAGAAAGTTGACTTTGGATGACTAGAGAACTTGGAAGGTCTACTTAGAAGGGTAAAGTTGACTTTGAGGTCAATTGTCCAATCTAGTGGCTGAAGTATTTTTACTTACCAAATGACAAGTTGATTTTAGGGCCTGACTATCCTAGCCTATGACAAGTCATCCCAACCAATCACAGGAAAGTTCACTATGGGGTCAGTTGTGAGAGCTAGAGGTCCTGGAAGGTTAGTTGCATAGGGTGAAAGTCAATTGGAGGCTCAGATGCCAGACCTGTAAATGAACCTTGACTAGCCATGAGAAAAGTTGACTGAAGGAAGCAGAAATATATACAAAAGGGGATCCCCCTAGCACCAGCCATTTGAGTCCCAAAGACCATGCCATTGGAAGTTAGCAAGGAGTAGTGTGCACACACATGAACCAAAAGATTTTGATAGAGGACAAAACCGTAAAAAAAATTGGATTAGGGTTCCTGCACTCACCTTACTTAATGGTGACCCTACAAGTACCTGTCATGCGGCCTATGTCCTGAGGATTGTTGTCTTGGGCCACATTTTTCAAGTTGCTTTGCGGGCCCCTAGGTGACCCTGAACATTCTATCTTGCTATAAAACAGCCTTGACAGGAACACAAGTTTGAGAGTGTAGCATGACTCTCCGAGTAGTGTCATGGTGGTAATGTCAATGTGGGGATGGGGTGCCATGCATTACAACTGTAAGTGAGGAGTAGGGACTTATAGTTTTCCCCACATTCTTCTCTCTCTTCTTTCTTTTCTCATTCTTGTTCTCATAAACCTTAAACACCCATCTTCCTAATTAAGAATTTTTGTCACAAACTGCTTTACTAATTACTGTTCAGAATCACTCTTTTACTTCCAAGGTTGAGGCAATCTTCTTGTTTGAAATTGCATTGGATGGTTATACTTGTTTGCTGGCATTGGGCTTCATGTTCTGAAAATGTATAGTGACCTGTCAAGAAAAATCTAGTAGATGAAATAGGAAAGAAATGGCAGATTTAGTTGATTTAATGCATCCATAGGGTGGTGTTTGAAATTGAATGATGTCATAATATTTACCTTCATTTCTGGAGCATCGCTTGTTAAGAATGTTCTCTTTTACCGTCTTAGATGTAACCTTTTTCTTTGGTGGATTCTGTATATTATTATTTTCTTGCATGGAAGTTTCACCTCTGATTTTATGGTTGTACTCGTGTTGGAGTTTTTTGATTTTCTTTTGTAGTCTGAGCTGATTTGATGGCAAGTGATTCATCTTCAAGTTTCTGATTGCTGAATTACATGTGGTCCTTTTAATTTGTTTGATGTGACTGGTGATATGGTAGTTTCTGGTGGAAGGTATGTGGAGCCTAGTATCAGGCCAGATGACAGTCGCTATGGTGAAAACCCAAATAGACTGCAGCGCCACACTCAATTTCAGGTTTTGGCATCACTTATGAATAAAATGAAACAATTATGATATTGTTTTGATCCTTCTATAATGCTTTAGGGATAATTTTGGCTTTTGATCATCTTTTCTTCATATTCTTCAATTTTTTCTCAGGTCATATTGAAGCCCGATCCTGGAAATTCACAAGACTTGTTTATCCGTAGCCTATCTGCCCTAGGTAGCAATTGCACCCACCACTATGTTTACCAATACGTTAAGGCATAACATATTTGTGGAAGAAGTTGTCCATCTGCTAGCCTTAATGTTGCCCATGCTGATGTTCTGCCATACATGCCTGCCAGTTATTCCCCATTCAGTTTTGATTTCTTTTGGGTAACTGCTAGGAACCTAGCCTGTGCTGTACGGGTTATCTTTTTTGAACAGGTGTGAAACCTTTGCTAAATAGATATCTCCAAAAAATCCACAAAAGGATAGCATGGAAGACATCAAACATTTTTCAGCCAAGAAAAGGTGCATCTTGAATACAACACTTCTCAAATCAGAAAGTTTACTCATTGCTTCAGAACACTGCCTATTCTTGTTATTCCAATTTAGAAGAGACAGGTTACAATAGGTGAAAAAGCTGTCTTCCACTCTTCTTCTGCTTCACTGGAGAGCTCTTTGTCACCTCCCTAAAGATCCTTCTTGATCTCAGCAATACACAATGCACTCCAAATATGGGAGGAAGAGGAGCCTATAATATCCAAGCAACTTGATGATGCAACATCAAGTGACTTATACTTTGCCACATTTTTATTCAAAAAGCACCTATGGATGAACCTTCTCTTGGAGAAATCAACAACAGTCAGAATGGCCTTACGAGTCTCCATCTACCATCATCATCCCTCATCAACTGCACCTTATTCTAATCAAGTTATGGTGGCATGACATTTATAATGTCAATTGACTTCTAAAAGTCACATTAACAATACAAATCCACGCAAAAGATTAATGTGGCAAAATTTTTTGTTAGATGCCTTCCTAATGCCACCCTCTAGCAATGGAATAGTTTCCCTCTACCAAAAATGGGAGTTTCCCTATCACTTTTCAAAAGCAAATGATTTATGGTGAGACTTGAAGACCAAGTTTTTTCAAGAAAATATTAGTTTAGATATTCGGATCAATTGTTCAAAAAGATGGGGGAATTATTGAGGATATTACTTATAGAATTAATGTAGGATGGTTAAGATGGAAAAACGCAATCAACTTGTTATGCGATTATAAAATCCCATTAAAGTTAAAAGGAAAATTTATCAGATAACTGTTAGACCAGTTTTTCTATATGGTACGAAATGTTGGACAGTAACACAGTAACATGTGCAAAATATTAGTGTTAGGCAATGGGTGTGTGGCTAGACAAGAGAGGATATAATAAAAAATGAGGTTATATGTCATAAAGTTGATGCAACTCTTATTGAAGGTAAGATCATGAGGCATGATTAAGATGGGTTGGTCATGTGAGAAGATGACTAATAGATATTCATGTGATGGGTGAGCTAGAATTCATGTAGCTGGCCTTACATAGTTGAAGTTGTTTGATTTGATAATTTCTTCCTTTTCACCAATCAGATCATGCACTAGTTTCTGCTGTGCTTATCCTATAAATTCTTCCCTGATTTATTTCCTGGTTTCAGCATGTTAGAACAAAATGCTTGAGTGGCCATATTGTTTTGTTTTTAATGGACACTTTTACAGGTATCAATGTGAATGAACATGATATACGTTTTGTGGAGGACAACTGGGAAAGCCCGGTAAGGTCGCATGTCTTACTTTTGGTTATGTGTAGTGTGCTGGTCTGGTGCATGCAATATTTCTAGTTGAGGTTATGGCATATTGATTCCCATCTTTTGGATGTACTCCAAGGATTTTGGTTGGTTATATAACTCTGGCTTAAAGTGGTTAATACCATAAAGCAATACAGATCTCTGCCTTTCCCTTCCTTTTTCTTTTAATTAGTATATTGATAGGAACCAGAAAAGGAAACACTGGAACTTCTATTCAATTCACCAACTCAATCTAATTACAAGAAGAAAACTGGGCATTCGAGAGGCCCTTAACTCTCCCAAGAACTTAATACCAAAATCCCCCCCCCCCCCCCCCCCCCCAATATTCTCCTAGCCTCTCTTATTTATAGTTTGTTATCCAGCGACACTCCCCTCCAACGGCCTCAGCTATCAGCCATGCTCCCTTGGCTGCTCTTCCCCTTTTTGCCCTTCAACTATTTTTGTCACCTTCCCCCTCTCCCAATGTCCTGTTCTGCCCCCTGCTTCTTCCCTCCTATTTCTTTGCTGGTACATGTGACTAACAAGGGTCCTATCATATACTTTTTATATTTACATTAATTTGAATCTTGGTTTCTTTTTTATTGGCTTGAAATGCTTGTAGGTACTCGGTGCTTGGGGTTTGGGCTGGGAAATTTGGATGGATGGGATGGAAATCACACAATTCACCTACTTTCAACAGGTTTTACTCTTATTTGATAAGTTTCTTCTTCCTTTTGAATATTATGAGCTCATTGCTCAACCTGGTTAAGGATGAAGTTTGTGAAATCCCTTCAGCGTGATACATTTTTTTTTTTCACATTCTTCATTTATTTTTACCATAGTTCTTTCCCTCCATTTTGGCACTTTTTCTAGGCTGGAAGTCTGCAATTGGTGCCCGTATCTGTTGAGATAACTTATGGGCTTGAACGCATCCTCATGTTGCTTCAGGTCCCTTTTTATTCTCTCTCTCTCTCTCTCCCTCTGATGTGTGTGTACTTTCTGAAGCAGTCAAAGTAATTTGCAGGGAGTTGACCATTTCAAGAAAATTCACTATGCAGATGGAATTACATACGGAGAGCTGTTTCTAGAGAATGAGTAACTTACCCACTTTACATACTGATGATTAAGATACTGCACAGTGCTATTTAGCTGGAAGATGGTGACTAAATATGCTACCTTCAGAGGAAATTTGAAATTATGAGAAGAAGAATGAGAAAAGTGATGTTCATAATGAAAAAAATTAATTACATAAAAATGCTGTTGTAGAGGTATTGATTTTTTGATTTGATAGGTTTCATTTTATTCATCTTACTTTTATGGCTGAGGGAGGATACTCCCTCTTGCTTGCACTCTATTGGATAGTTTCTAGATGAATTATTCTTGTTAGCTTCTAGGTAGGGGAAACTTTCCTTAAGCACTCAGCACCTTTAAAAACTGAAGAAACTCTTTTTTGCCCTCTCCTTTTGGTTCCCTGCAAAGAGTCCAAGTCTAAAAATCAGAAGCAAATGCATTTTGTTAGGGCACAAAGATTAATGGTGATTCCCATTACTTGTGGAGTAATGCCACTGCCTACTTATACACTGAGACCTCATCAGTTCACAATTCTTGGTGGCATTGATCATGTGGCTCCATAATCTGATGGTAAAGCAGCTTAGAGGGCTGAGACAATCCTCAATTGTTGAGAATCTAGTCCATTCTTTATTTATTTGATCCTTTGATCTAGTGCCACCTCAAGTGGGGAGGAGTGCATGTAGTCTTTCATCTCTCAATGGAAAGTACTTCATTCATGCCATTTTTAGCCTTTTGGGCAATTAAAACAACTTGTTGGTTTCCCTGCCCCAAGAGGACCTTGAAAATGGTTTTTTGGTGCCTTGACTTTGTTGATGCCAATTAGTAAGTGCCATATCCCTTGTATATGGGTTCAAATGGAGACCTATGGCAATTTCTCCTCTTTAGGAACTATATATCATTTCTTTACCTTAACATCAGAAGGAAATAATTAGACAATCTTGTATGCATAAACAAGCTGGGCCTGGGATGCTATTTGTTTCAGCTTTCATGGTTTCCAAGAGATTTTCCTTTTGTCCAGTTTCCAGTGAAATTTGCGTGGACTTTACTTTTTTTTTTTTGCTGTTTTCAGTATGCTTTTGGTATTCTTGAATCTTTTCCAGAGGTCTTTAGTGGATTAATTTTAACTGTATCAGAAAAAAAGAACTATATGGCATATTGCTTAACACCTGGTTTTCTTGATCTTGCCCAAGATCTCTAAAATCATACAGCTCATTACCATAGCCAATGTCAATGATAATTCGCTTCTCTTGATTTAGGTAGTTTTGGGATTTGAAAGAGTTCAAAATGTTAATGTGTCTTAGAGTTCCTAGATGATATGAGCATTTGAATGTTTAGAAATACTTAATTATGAAACTTGTCTTTCACACTACTTACTATATGAAATTTATTATTTGTTATTGAAGAAAGTAATAATTTGAGGGAGGTCTTGTTTCATGAAATTTAAAAGCTTTAATTATTCTTGTTGATTACATCAATCTTTCTGTTAAACGATAATTATGTGGGGTTTGTCATGTATCTACTTCTTAATGGTGTTGTTTACTGCTTCCTTTGCCCATAATTTGTTGTTGCAGAAATATTTTCTTTCCGTCTCTTTCCTCATTGCAAAAAGGGTATCACTAGTGTACGAGGATCTCTGCTAAGCTAGGGTTGTTTTTGTATGCAATATTACCCTTGCTTATAAAGATGCTGTTTCTACAATTTGAATCATAACCTTTTAGTTGCAAAGGAGAAACCTTATTGTTGCTATGAAGGCGCACCACTCTCCTTATCTTTCCTCTGTAATCTTAATAAATCTCTTGGAGAGGAACTGTCTTCTTTTCTGCTATGCTCTTCCTTAGATGGACCTGTTCTGGTTCTCATCTTTGCTCGTCCTTATTAGGACACCTTTTCAGCACTGGGCTTTTCATTTTGTTGCTAATAGTGACATTAGAATATGGAGCATGTGCGATGGATAAAAAACCCATATATCTGGCGAATTTATGCTTATGCTCTATGATTTTATGCTCAATTTTATCTTTATTTTGTTTTATTTTTTGTCACATGCACTCCCCATATAAGGCATGTTTTAAAAATCTCATTGAACTACCTGAACAGAACTGAAAACAGCTGCTTGAAGCAACGTTGGAAGAATACTTGATTAGAGAGGAAGGAAAAAAACTTAATGAAATGGAAAACTGCTTCAATATCTTATTGAGTATACGAATGGGGTATATATACAAGAATTCTTCTACAACATCTCCTAAAAAACAGGGAGATTGAATATCTTTAAAGGATAAAGTTTATCACTAAAGCTAGACTTATCACTTTACTTCTTTTCACATAGGTAAATATGAAATTCAGATAAATCAACTGCCTCCTTTGTTTTTTTTAAGGAACTTACCTCTTTATCAGTTTAATTTTTTGAATCTTCCCTTAACTCCAACCATCCTTATCTCTTGGTCTCATCCGTATTCAAATTTATTTCCAACCAACCTTATCTCTTGGTCTTATCCATATTCAAACTTTTTGATTTGATATTCCAACACTCCCTCTCAAACTGGTGAATAGATATCCAATCATTCCCAGCTTGCTAATTAACACTTCTAAACTTGGCTTGGACATAGCTTTAGTTAGAATATCAGCCTCTTGATTTTGAGTTGAAATGTACGAGAAGATAATTGTTCCGTTTTTAATTTCAATCTTGATGAAGTGTCTTTCAGTCCTTACATGCTTGAATTGGAATGTGAATTATGCTAATGGCTGATTTGCTGTCACTATACAACTTCATAGGTATATCCCATGATATCTTTAAGTTCACATATTCGTTGGGTAATTGCTCTATACTCTGCTTTTGCACTGCTTCTAGTTACCACTGACTGCTTTTTACTCCTCAAAGTAACTAGGTTTTCCATAATTTAGTGCAGTATCCTGAAGTAGATTTACTGTCTTCAACAACTCATGCCCAATCTTCATTAGTATAGCATTCAATTTCACGGTTATCACATTTTCTGAACAATAGGCCATTTCTTGGTGTACCCTTGAGATATCTGAGAATATGATTTATTGCATCTAGATGTCTTTGTGTAGGAGCATGCATAAATTGACTTACAACACTTACACTAAACGCAATATCTGGTCTTGTTAGAGATAGATAGATCAATTTTCCTATCAGCCTTTGGTATCTTGCCTTATCCACAAGATAATTAGCCTTTGTGCACCTTGTTTTCCAATTATGTTCCAAAGGAGTACTTGTAGGTTTGCAAGCTAAGTTTCAGTGAGAAGATCTAGAGTATATTTCCTCCTTGCTACTTCCATGCCAAGGAAGTATTTAAGTGTTCCAAGGTCTTTCACTTTAAACTCAGCTTGTAGACCCTCTTTTAGTTGTTGAATCCCTACAGTATCATCACTTGTAAGAATTATGTCATCCACATACACAATTAGAATAGATTTTCCATTTTTTGTTTGCTTGATAAACATGGTGTGATCAGCCTGCCCTTGTTGATAGCCAAGCTTCTTCATAGTTGCACTAAATTTTGTAAACCATGCCCTGGGTGATTGCTTTAGACCATAAAGAGCCTTCTTTAATTTGCATACCTTTGATTTTCTAATGATTCAAAATCATGACGTATTCGCATGAAAACTTTTTCTTCCAAACTTCCATTCGAAGGCATTCTTTATGTCTAATTGGTGAAGTTCCCAATCTAGATTTGCAGCCATTGACAATAATACTCTAATGGAATTCAATTTAGCTACAGGGGCAAAAGTCTCTGTTAGGATTCCAATAGAATTCCAATACAATCCAATATATTCCAATCCCTTTCAACAGAAAAACAAGAATGAAACAGGGCATTCGAGAGGCCCTAACTCTCCCAATTCTCTACCAAAGGCTCCATCATCAATTCTCCATCTCCTATCCTACTTATACCCCCTTCCCACGCTTTCCTAACAGAATTCCCCATTCACACTGCTGATTATTCTTTCAGCAGTGTGGATTACAACTTTACCCCTCCTTCCCCATGCGCACATGCTGTTTGTTACACCTGCATGTGCGGTCCCCTTAATTCCAGCCTCCAGCCTTCAGTTGCTTGTTACGCCTATGATAGGTTTGTTGCACCGGTGGCCTATCAGTCTCTTCATAATCTATTTTATATGTTTGAGTAAAGCCCTGTGCAACCAATTGTGCCTTGTACCTGTTAATTTTTCCATTAGCATTATATTTTCCTGTAAATATCCACTTGCTGCCCACTATTTTCTTGTCTTTAGGTGGCTCACCAATGTCCCTAGTTTCATTGTCAACTAAGGCCTTCATTTCCTCTAATACAACCTCTTTTCACTTGGGATTTTTCAAAGCTTGCTGTATATTTGTAGGAACTTTTACCTCATGCTACTGAAGCAGTGAATGCCCTATTATGCTTCGGAGATATCTTAGCATAAGTAAGATAGTTTGAGATGGGATGTTTAGTGCAAGACCTCACTCCCTTCCTTATAGCAATAGGTACATCAAAATCATCCTCAATTCTCGTTTCTTCTAGGTTAGAACCCGCATTCAGTCAGATGATTGGATTTGAGAAGAAATTTTAGGTCTCCTTGAATAGACTTTAAGGGGCTGATCAGAGGGTTGAGATGGATCAATGGATTTTTTTGCTCCTTTTGCACATAATTTTGGAATATGTTCAGTGGTAGATTTAGCAAAGACATTTGGCTCATTCAATGGAGAAGGATTTGTAGAAACATTGGGAGGCAGAATAATAGGAAGAGATAGATACAAGTCCTACTACTTCTCTTTTGTAGATATCTCCCGTTGAAGAGAAGTAGGGTAGTAGGGTTGGTGTTTAAGGAATAAAACATCACAGGACATATAGAATTGTTTGGCTGTAGGAGAGTAACACTTGTACCATTGCTGTGTCGGAGAATAGCCAACAAAAATACATTTCAGACTTTTGTTATCTAGTTTACTCCGATGTATAGATGGAATATGAACAAAAGTTGTGCAGCCAAAGACCATGGGGTAAGAGAGTTAAGAATATGGATGTTAGGAAATATTTTTAGCAAACAACTCAAAAAGAGTTTTGAATTTAAGGGTTTTAGAAGGAAGCCTGTTAATTAGGTATGTAGCAATTAACATAGCATCCCCCCTAAAGGAGTTAGGAACATTGCTAGAGAACATAATGGATCAAACAACTTCAAGGAGGTGCCTATTTTTTCTTTTAGCTATCCCATTTTGCTATGGGGTGTAAGGGCAAGAGCTTTGATGAAAAATACCTTGATAAAAAAGGCATTTTGCGAAATCTGGGCCAAAGTATTCCCTCCCATAATGCGATCTAAGTATATGAATAGAGGATTGAAACATATTTTGTATAAGTTTATGAAATCGAATAAAAATTGCACTAGCTCTTGATTTGTCTTTTATTAGATAAACCCAACACACTCTTGAGTGATCATCGATAAAATCATAAAAGTAATAAACCAGCGAGTACTAGTTAAGTTTGGGTCTCAGGATGGTCCCCAAATATCACTATGAATATGATGGAAGGGTATGGAAGGTTTATGAGTGTGAGGAGGATGAGAATTACGAGATTGTTTGGTAAGAACACACTGTGCACAATTGAAAGAAATCATGTCTTTCTTACCAAATAATCTAGGGTACAAGCGTTTTAGGTAAACAAAACTAGGATGACCTAATCGCTTGTGCCATAACATAAAATCACAATGAGACAGAGGAATTGAATTAAAAGATTTGTAAAGAGTGGGACTAGACAGAAAATAGAGACCATATTTTCCTTCAGCATTGCCAGTCATCTTCCCCGAAGTTAGGTCCTGAAAAACACACAAAGAAAAAGAAAATTTAGCTGCACATTGCATATCTCTAGTCAATTTACTAACTAATATAAGATTGTAGCTGATATTTGGAATATGTAAACCAGAAGAAAGTGTTAATCCTGGCAGTTTAATATCTCATTTTCGGCTATACTAGTCAAACTGCTATCTGCTACTGCAACTTGGGCATTATCATTACATTTCTCATATGTAGAAAATAGGGAGGAACAACTGGTCATATGATCTGATGCTCCTGAATCTATAATCCACATATTTTCAGATTTCCGGTGAGATAACAAGGATAAGTGAAAATTACCTCATTGAGCAACTGCAATATTAGGGACTGTATGTTAAGGTTCTTTAGATACCTTGGATTGAGATAATAGATTTTTCAAAATCCCCATCTGTTCTGCAGTACATGGAGGAGTATTAACAGGTTTCTCCTCTGCCGGAACTGATTTAGTCACATAGGCCACCTTAGATTGGTTCCTTTGATTCTTTGATTTCCAATTTGTTGGTTTTCCATGTAGTTTCCAACAAGTCTCCCTGGTGTGATTAGGTTTGTTGTAGTAATCACACCATAGATTCTTGTCTTTATTCTTTTGATTTTTCTGATGGAATGGACTATTTTGATGAACTGCCAAAGCAGAGTTTTGAATACCTATATCCGGAGGAGATCAGTTGTTGAGCATCACCTTCTTGCGGCTTTCCCCTATTCTAATTTCAGCGAAGGCCTCATGAATGGAGGGAAAAGGTTTAGAACCTAGGAGTCGGCCACGAACTTCATCCAAGTCCTTGTTGAGTCCATGCAAAAAATCAAGCAGTCTTTCCTTCTCAAGCTTCTTGACATATTTGGCACTATCTTCAGAACAATGCCAGTTTATGTCATAGAATAGATCCATTTCTTGCCATAATGTTGTTAGAACATTGTAATATTCAATCACTGACATATTACCTTGTTGAGTAGTCCTGATGGCTGATTGAATCTCAAAGCATTGTGAGGTGTCTTCGAGGTCTAAATAGATTTCTTGCACTGCTGTCCAAATATCCTTTGCAGTTTTCTAGAATAGGTAAGTCCTTCCTATTTTTGGCTCCATGTAACTTATGAACCAAGCCATTACAATAGAATTCTTAGCATCCCAGGTTAAGTAGTTAGGTGTTCTTTTAGGAGGCACGAGAAGAGATCCATCGAGCTAACCTACTTTTCCTTTACTTTTCATTACCAACAAAACTAATTGGAACCATTCCTGGAAATTTGTCCCATTCAATTTGTGTTGGGTAATTTAAAAGGAACGGAAATCAAGGTTTGAAGGGATGGAAGGCATAGAGTCATAGATTGAGATGGAGCATCAGGGATCAAAGAGGTGGCATAAGGATTATCAGAGGAAGAGGTATTATCCACCATAAGCACAGGGACTGGTAACTTTAGATGAGATAACCAGAAGGGAAGGAATCAGCCAGAAGGATTGCTGGCTTTGATACCATGAACAGAACTGAAAACAGCTAAGCAACGGTTGCAGAATACTCGATTAGAGAGGAAGAAAAAAAAAAACTTAATGAAATGGAAAACTGCTTCAATATCTTATTGAGTATACGAATTGGGTATGTATACAAGAACTCTTCTACAATATCTCCTAAAAAATAGGAAAATTAAATATATTTAAAGGATAAAGTTTATCACTAAAACTGGACTTATCATTTGAAATCAACTGCCTCCCTTTTTTTTTTTTTAGGAACTTACCTCTTTATCAATTTAATTTTTTGAATCTTCCCTTATCTCCAACCAACCTTATGTCTTGGCTTCATCCGTATTCAAATTTATCTCCAACCAACCTTATCTCTCGGTCTTATCTGTATTCAAACTTTTTGATTTGATATTCCAACACTACCCATAAAAAATAAACCTTCCAATTTCTCTTTTTTGGCAATCTGGATGTGTATTTTGTATCTTGCACCCTATGTTTTGTTTGTTTCTGATGATGAATCAAATGTTCTGGACAAGTCTTTTCTTGTGCTGTCTTTACAGCTGTGATTCTTGTACTCTTTGTCATATATATATATATGCCTCCAAGTTTCTGTTCTTCATACTTGAATTTGTTTCTTATGTTTCTACTAACTAATAAGGTAAGATGTTCCTACTAACTAATGAAAGTTGTTTGTCCTGTTTTAGGATGGAAATGAGCAGATATTACCTAGAGCATGCCAGTGTTGCATGTATTCAAAAACACTTTGATCTTTTTGAGGAAGAGGCTCGCTCTTTGCTTGATTTAGGCTTAGCAATACCTGCGTATGTGTCTGAAATTTTCTTGTCATTTATATGCCATACTTATGCTATCCACAATTGTTAAAAAGTTTTTATTTTAATTGATATTTTCTTCCAACTTGCTAGGTATGATCAGCTTTTAAAGACATCTCATGCTTTTAACATTTTAGACTCTAGAGGTTTTGTTGGGGTGACAGAAAGGGCTCGTTATTTTGGTCGGATGCGTAGGTGAGTATGCCTCCCTTGCTTTCTTTATTGTCACCAATATGTATTTAGCAAGGCTTGTATTTGGTAGTATACGAAGCAAAACTGAGAAATGACTTATGTTTTAATATGGTCAATGCGATTGCCATTCCATCATCCGATGGAACACCAGAAGATTCTCTAGATCTTATGTCTAGGTGCAGTCGACTACATGAATTCTAGATTTCTTATGTCAAGGCATGTAATGGAAATGTTGGCACATCAAGATTACCTGTGTTGATTTTTCAAGTATGTGGATGGAGAATTTTGGCTAGTGATTACTTGAAAGAATATAGACTTTCTACTCTAATGTTTGTGATGTTTCACAACTTTACTTGTTATACTTGCATTTTGTATTTCTTTCCAGTTTGGCTCGTCAATGTGCACAACTTTGGTTAAAGACAAGGGAGTCTCTTGTGCATCCATTGGGTGTTATTTCTGAAGCTGATAATCTTGTTTGTCCTGAGGAAGTTTTGGAGGCAGCAGCTAGAAAGGTGTGCTTGGTGAAACTCGGTTTTTCTTGTTTTTCCTCTTCTGTTGGGATCTGTGTTTTCTATGACTGAATGCTAGGTTACTTCTTATCTTGTCTTCTCTTTTCGTCCTTTGCCCTCAGAGGTTTAGTAGTTGTAAATGTTAGGGAAATTCTTATTGTAAACTGTTTTCTTGGGTAGGTGATGTTGAGAATTCATATTAGCTTGTATTAGGTGTGCTGTACAGATTAGTCTTTATGCATAGCAGTTACAGTGTTTTAGTAGAAATACTTGTAACCCTAGATTAATAGATTTGATTTGTTTTTTTCCCCTCCAATTTCTCTTTTCCTCTGTTCTTTTTCTTTCAATTCTGTATGTCATTTTTCATGGTATCAGAGTTATTGAGGGATAAATCTGGAGAATTGGAGCAGATTTGATGTAATTCAATCATCAAATCTTGTTTAGGACTGTATCCTCTTGGTTTGAACAAGGGCTGCAATCTGATCAAGAGTTGCAATCTACTCAAATAATCATCTCTCACGTGATGTTCAGATAAAGGGCTGTGATCTGAGATAGGAACTTCTCTGGATCTCTGGAAATCTGATCTGACCTGCTGAATCTGCTGTTCTGCTACAACCTACTGGTTGAGATTTCTCTGGTCTGGTACAATCTGCTCTTCCTGAACGTGGGATCTGCTGCTCTCGAATTCTTGAGACTGTGATTTGGTATTTTGGTGTCATCTTGTTGTGTTGATTGTTGGAATTAGGGTTTAACATGTCTGGTTCTGGGGTCATATCCCATACTTCTGTTGTTGTTCCAAACATATCTGGTGCTCTTGTGATTAGAACTGAAAAGCTGAATGGGAAAAATCATGTTTCCTGGTCAGCTTTAGTTAAAATGTGGTTTTGAGGCCAAGGGGTTAGTAATCATCTAACTAAGAAATTGAATGATATACCAGAGAATGGTGGGACATTATGGGATAAAGTTGATGCACAACTTGTCTGTGTTGTGGTAGTCCATTGAATTAGATCTAGTGCTTCTTTTTCATGTTTACAAAAGAAGTGCAAAAATATGGTCACAGACTCATGCACACAGGCTTTATACAAACGACATCCTTTGTTTGTGCACAATTATTATTACATTGTTTAATCTTCAAAAAGGAGATTTAGATATGACAACATCATATCTGAGAAAGGCTTGCTGTGACAAATTTCAATATCATGCTGCGAATCACTGAAAATGTTACTGACCAACTTGTCCAACGTGATAAACTGTTCATGGTGCTTACATTGGCTGGATTAGGATCTGACTTGGGGGGAGTGTTAGAACACAAATCCTTATTGGACCTGTCTTTCCTACTTTGGAAGGAGTGTTGCAAGGCTGCTGTGTAGTACTCAGACTTTTAATGGCCCTGATTCAGCAACTGAGGGTCTACTTGTGGAAGAGTAGTTTATGTTGTTCTGTTTGTTATTGTTTAATTACTGGTTTAATTAGTTGTTAGTTATTGTGTTAGTAGACTGTAGTTTATATTCAGTTGTATATAAGGACATTCAAGTCCTCAGTTGTTGTATCGGTACATTTTATCTGTTTTTCAATAACATTTGAGTCTCAAGGTATTTTTCATCTCGTTTTCCTTTCTGTGCAACCTTGAGGCTCTTGCTTCATGGTATCAGAGCCAATCTGACTTGCGTCGATGGCTTCTTCTCACACTATTAGCTCCTCTCTGTTGCCTCGCTCCAATTCTGCAGTATCTTCGGCTTCACATTCAGAATTTATAGCGGTGGCGAAGGCTTTTAGTTTTGTTCTGATCAAATTGAATTCCAGCAATTATTTGTTCTGGAAAGCTCATATCTCAACTACAATTAGGGCGTTTGACTTGCAGCAATACATTAAGAAGTCTCCAACACCTGCGCAGTACATTTGCGATCCAGAGAATCCAGATCGCGATGCTCAAGTGATCAATCTTGATTATTTTAGTTGGATCAGGTTAGATCAACTTCTCTTAGGCTGGCTATTTTCGACTATAGAGAAGGATGTTTTAGCACAAGACATTCATTGTGAGTCTTCTTCTGAAGTCTGGAGTGTGCTTGAAAATTTATACTCACAACAAACTGTTGCAAAATCATTTCAATTAAAGCAATAGTGAAGGTCTATGAAGAAGAATGATCTGTCTGTTAATAAGTATATTTTGAAACTTAAGAGTATTGGACATGCCCTAGCTGCTATTGGAGAACTGCTGAATGATAGAGAATTATTGATGGCTATTCTACACGGTTTGGATAGTGATTTTGAGACTGTCGTAAGTTTAGTTACATACCAGATGGATGATATTGATATTGATAAAGTTCAATATCTTCTATTAATGCATGAACAGAGGCTTGCTGCTAAGAACACTTCTAGTGTTTCTTTTGTTTATAACATTGGATCTACCAGTGTTAATTTGACCTCATAATGGACAAAGGATGATTCTGGAGTGTCTAGAGATGGTGTTGGTTCTAGAGGTGCGCCTTTTAGAGGTGGAAATTATAGAGGACGTGGACGTGGTCGTTCCTCTTGCCGTAAAATGTATTGTCAATTTTGTGGACGGCTTGGTTATTTGGTTGATCGCTGTTATCATCGATTTGATCAGAACTTTCAGAGGAGCACACCATTTTCTTTTACACCTCCTAAACCAAATTTTGGCTCTCAGTTTGGTAGAGGCAGTGGTCCTTTGGTGAATAATCGCGGTCATTCGTGGCTCATCCCATTGGCTCTAATGAAGCCTACTCAGCTGATAGTTCTGAGGCTTATTATGGCACCTTGCCTCCGCCTTACTATGGTAACTTGCCTCCACCTCCATCTTCAGACACTTCGTCATTTTCTGCTAATCATTTCTCTCCTATTTCATCTTCTCGTGGTGAAACGTCGTGGATTGTGGACTTCGGTGCCACAAATCATATTACTTCCAACCTAAATAACTTGTCAATACATTCTCCTTATGGTGGTAGTGATAGAGTTGCCGTCGGTAATGGTAAGAAGTTATCCATCACTCACATTGGCTCTAGTCACCTATGCACACAAACATCTCCTAAAACTTTCTTATCTCTACCTAATGTGTTGCATGTTCCTTCTATGTAATAGAATCTTCTCAATGTTTCTCAACTCACTAAAGACCATAATTTGGTTACTGAGTTTCATGCTGATTCTTGTTTTGTTAAGGACAAGGCATTCGGTCGTATGTTGCTTCGAGGGATTCTTAGAGATGGACTGTATTGTCTTGATCCAGTTTTTGGTTCTGCTGATTCAAAATTGGTGCCAAACTCTGTTTCTCAGTCCAGATCATTAGTTTCCTTGTCAAAAAGATTTCAAGTTGCTTTTGCTTCGTTAGATAGTTCCTTTTCAAATAATTGTAATGGACTAGTTTTGTCTACTAAGTCCTCTTTTTTTTTTTTGTTGCTTCTTATGTTTCTAAAACTTGTCAGCAGTGGCATGCCAAATTAGGGCATCCGTCTTTGAATGTTCTTTGACTTGTATTGAATAAAATTGGTCTATCTTGTTCAAGATCAGATGTCTTCTTTTGTGATTCTTTCAAGGTTGGCAAAATGCATAAACTTTGTTTTGATGATTGCATAATTACAGCCAAAGCTCCCCTAGAACTTGTGTATTCCGATCTATGGGGACCAGCACCAATGCTGTCCACTGAGGGGTTTAGATACTATATTATTTTTGTTGATGCATACACTCGATACACATGGCTATATCCTTTGAAATTAAAGTCTGATGCCCTAGCCATTTTTCAAACTTTTCATAAGCTTGCTGAACTCCAATATAATGCCAAACTAAAGGCTCTCCAAACTGACAATGGAGGTGAGTTCGAAGCCTTCCTACCTTATCTTACCACTTGTGGTATTCAACCTAGGTTCACTTGTCCTCATACACACCAACAAAATGGTGTGACTGAGCGTAAACATTGCCACATAGCTGAAATGGGGCTTACCTTATTTGCTCATGCTCAAATATCTTTAAAATTTTGGGTAGAAGCTTTTACCACAGCTGTTCATATTATTAATCATTTGCCCGTTTCTACCTTAAACTTTGAGTCCCCATTCTCAGTTCTTTATCATAAAGGGCCTGATTATATGCAATTACAACCATTTGGTTAGGCATGTTTTCCTTTCCTTCGACCCTATAATAGACACAAATTTCAGTTTCATTCCACCAAGTGTGTTTTTCTAGGTTATAGTCATGTTCATGCTGGTTTCAAGTGTTTACACCCCTCAGGGAGAATCTATATTTCTCGTCATGTCAAATTTAATTCAGAGGAGTTTCCTTATTCTGTATTGTGGAGTTCCTCCTCAAATTGCACCTCTGCATCCTCTGCTTCGAATGTTTATTCTGGTCAATCTACTTCCACTCTTCATTCCATCTCTTCTTTTCTGGTCAGTTCTTCCTCTTTAATATCTCCTCAAGCAGCACGGTCCTCTCCCTTGTCCTTTGTCGTTCCACCTAATTCTTCTGCTCAACCCTTTTCTAGATCTCCCGAATGTTTGAGGTCTGCTCAACCTGATCGTCCTAAATTTTCTACCTCTAAGCATGCTCCTGCTCCATCCATTCACCCTATGATCACCCGGTCCAAGTCCAAACATCTCTCTGTTTCATCTCCATTTGCCTTTGTAAGTACCTCAGAGCCTAATTCAGTTCAAGAGGCTTTCTTAGATCCTAAATGAGTGAGAGCTATGAATGACGAATATACTGCACTTCAATGCAATCATACATGGGATTTGGTTCCATTTTCTTCTAATATGAATCTAATTGATTGCAAATGGGTGTTTCGGGTGAAATATAATTCTGATGGCTCAGCTTTGAAGCATAAGGCTCGGCTGGTTGCCAAAGGTTTCCTTCAAAACCCTGTTGATTATAATGAGACTTTTAGTCCGGTAGTTAAGGCTCCTACTATTCGGGTTTTGTTCTCTTTGGCAGTTACATTCGGTGGGATATTCAACAAGTTGATGTTAGCAATGAAATTAAATGGTGATCTTGATGAGATTGTTTTTATGAGGTAGCCAAAAGGATTTGTAAGTTCTGATTTTCCTACTCATGTTTGTCAGTTGAAAAAGTCTTTGTATGGACTTCGCCAAGCTCCTCATGCTTGGTATAATAAGCTTAAGGGAGCTTTACAACAGTGGGGTTTTAAGAAGGCAGTGTCTGATGCTTTTCTTTTTATTAAAAGAACATCTTCTTATGTGTTATTTGTTTTAATCTATGTTGATGATATCTTGGTGACTGGTTCGGACTCCTTGGCTCTTCAAGCGTGTACTGGTGATTTGGATAAGACTTTTGCACTGAAAACTCTTGGTTCGATTAACTATTTTCTTGGGTTTGAAGTCTATAGAAACTCCACTGGACTTTATCTCACCTAGTCTAAGTACACCATGGACTTGTTAAAGAAAGCAACAATGGAGAACTGTAAATCTTGTCTAACACCTATGACTTCGGGTTTATCTTTGATTGATGAGGGTGTTCTCTTTTCTGAGCCTTCATTTTATTGAACCATCATCGGATCCCTCCAATATTTGACCTATACTCGGCCAGATATTGCATTCACAGTAAATAAACTCAGTCAATTTCTCTCAGCCCCTAAAGTTCAACATTGGCAAGCCTGCAAAAGGTTGTTGAGATATCTTAAGGGCACTACTCATTTAGGGCTGATATTTACACCTTCTCCTCAAGATATGGGTCTCAATGTATTCACAGATGCTGATCATGCTGGGTGTAGGGTAACTCGAAAATCTACCAGTGGATTGTGTGTGTTTCTTGGTTGTAACTTGCTGGTCTGGAGTTCTAGAAAGCAATCAGTAGTGGGCTCGGTCTGTAGGGGAAGCAGAATATCGAGCAGTTGCTCAAGGAGTTACCGAGATCTTGTGGCTAAAGTCCTTACTGTCAGAATTAGGATTTCCTTGTGAGAAGACTCCTATCTTGTGGTGTGACAACCTAGCAGCTAAAACTATGGCTGAGAACCCAGTTTTTCATTCTAGGACAAAGCATATTGAGATTGATGTGCATTTTGTCCGTGAGAATATTGAAAGTTGAGATGTTGATGTTAGATATGTTCCTACTCTTCATCAAGGGGCTGATATTTTTACATAAGGTTTGTCAAGAAATTGGTTTGTTTTTCTGTGTAACAAGCTAAGGCTTCAGCAATCACCTATGAGTCCCTCTCAGTCTGATTCAAAAGCATTATCTTCAACAATGTTATCTTCAACTGCTGAAATTGGTTCTGCTGGCTTGGTGCTACCAAGGGAGCCTAATCTGAGGGGGAGCGTGGAAGAGTAGTTTATGTTGTTCTGTTTGTTATTGTTTAATTACTGGTTTAATTAGTTGTTAGTTATTGTGTTAGTAGACAGTAGTTTATATTCAGTTGTATATAAGGACATTCAAGTCCTTAGTTATTGTATCGGTACATTTTATCTGTTTTTCAATAACATTTGAGTCCCGAGGTATTTTTCATCCCGTTTTCCTTTCTGTGCGACCTTGAGGCTCTCGCTTCACTACTATGGTTTCTCAGGCTACATCCTTTGGTAATCAATCCAAGAATAATCAGCCATAGTGTGGTGGAAAAGGGGGAAAACGACCTTTTTCCTTATATTGTTGTAAACCATGTCATTATAAAGAGACCTGTTATGCATTATGTGGTTGTCCACCTAAAGCAAATGTGGATCTATGGATGATATCGCCGACCAGTTGACTGCCGATTCTGTTTCTATCTCAGTTTCAGCTGGATAGGGTGTTATTTCAGGGTCAGGTGTTGTTTCTCAGCTTGTTTCCAGGGAGAGTTAGCTGAATTTTGCCAGTTCCAAGTAACTAAGCAGGCATCTACTTTCGTAGCCTCAGTTGCACAAGTTGCAGGTTCTATTATTTTTCCAATGGCAGGTTCTTCCTCTGCTTGTGTATCCCATTCATTACTTAGTCCTTGGATCCTTGATTCTGCAGCCTTTGAACATATTTTTTGTAATAATTTTTTGTTTTCTCATATTGAGTCCTCTAATATATTGCCTTCTATTACGGTGGCTGATGGTTCTAAGGCCATCCCTGTGGGTATAGGCCAAGCCAATCCATCGCCTTCATTATCTCTTAATTCAGTCCTGCATGTACCTCATTGTCCTTATAGTTTAATCTTTGTTAGTCGTTTGACTAAATCTCTTGATTGTCGGGTTATCTTTGATTCCAATTTTGTTTTAGTGTAGGATTGGAATATTGGACGAATGATTGGCGCATGACATAAATCTGAAGGCCTTTATCATCTTTCCTTACCCTCTGTTTGTACTATTACTATGACCACACTTTTATCGATTCATTGTAGGTTAGGCCATTGTCATTTGTCTTTACTTAAACAGATTGTCCTATCTTTTTCTTCTTTACAGTCTTCAGATTGTAAATCTGGCTAATTTAGCAAAAATGTATGCTATTCTTTTCCTAATTGGATTAATAAAATAGCCGATTCTCCTTTTTCTCTTATGCATTTTGGATGTTTAGGTCCAAGTCTAGTTTAATCTAAACAAGGTTTTTCTTACTTTGGTTTCATGCTTGATAAGTCAACAATGGAAGCTATATACCTACTGAGACGCCTAATGGAAAGGTATCGGAATCATCAGAAGGACCTGCATATAGTATTTATAGATCTAGAAAAGGCCTATGATAGGGTCCTTGGAGAAGTATTATGGAGGGTTTTAGAGAAGAAAGGAGTCTGAATAGCCTATATACAAGCCTTTAGGGACATGTATCATGGTGCAGAGACAAGGGTCAAAACATGTGGAGGGGATACTGAACCGTTTAAAATTGTAATGGGACTGCATCAAGGTTTTACACTTAGTCCATACTTATTTGCTTTAGTAATGGATGAACTCACTAAACACGTTCCGACAGAGGTGCCTTGGTGTATAATATTTGTAGATGACATAGTGTTGGTGGATGAAACAAAAGAGGGAGTGAACACTAAACTTGAGTTGTGGAGAAATAATTTAGAATCTAAGGGATTTAAATTAAGTAGAAGGAAAACATAATATATGGAATGCAAATTTAGTAAGAATGCAAGAGTGAAGGATGTTATAATAAAATTGGAAGACTAAATCATACAAAGAAAAGACCATTTTCGATATTTGGGATCAATGATTCAAAAAGATGGAGAAATGCACGAGGATGTCACGCATAGAATTAAGGTAGGTTGGCTAAAATGGAGAAATGCATCGGGAGTGTTATATGATGGTAAAATCCCATTTAAACTGAAAGGAAAATTCTATATGACAGTTATAAGACTAATTTTGTTGTATGGCTCAGAGTGTTGGGTAGTCAAATACCAGCATGAGCAAAAGACGAGTGTAGCAGAGATGAGGATGCTAAGATGGATGTGCGGCCATACAAGAAAAGATAAAATTAGAAATTAGATTATTTGTAATAAGGTAGAAGTAGTGCTAATTGAGGAGAAGATGAGAGAGACTAGACTAAGATGGTTTGGTCATGTGAGACGAAGACCAAGAGACGCTCTTATGAGGAGAGTTGATGAAATGGAACAATTAGTCCAAAAAAAGAGATAGAGGCAAACCCAAGAAGACTTTGGGAGAAACATTAAAGTTTGATATAAAGTGTATGGGCCTAAATGAAGATATGACAAAAGACAGAAATACATGGAAGTTTAGAATTCATGTAGCCGACCCCACATAGTGGGATAAAGCCTGGATATGTTGTTGTTGTTGTAAGGTTTTTCTTACTTTGCTACTTTTATTGACGATTTTTTTTTTTGTTGTGCTTGGCTCTGTTTGATGAAGGGTCAAACTATGTTGTTGTCTTCATTCACTTCATTTTATAATGAGGTTAAGACATAGTTTGATTATTCTATTTGTATCCTTCAAAGTGATATTGCCAAGGAATATTGTTCCAAGTCTTCTCAATCTTTTCTATTTTCTCATGGCATTCTTCATCAAACTTCGTGTCCATATACTCCGCAACAAAGTGGGGTAGCAAAACGTAAAAATCTCTTCCCATTGAGACATCTCATACCTTATTGGTTCATATGCATATTCCTCTTCTTTTTTGGGATGTTGCTCTTTTAACTTCTTGCTATGTGATTAATTGGATGCCTTCTATTGTTCCTCATACCGTACTTATTCCTCATGAACCCTTGTATCCTTTTCATATTTTTGGTTCCACCTATTTTGTTCATGTTTTATCACCAGGAATGGGCAAACTATCACCTCGATTTGTTAAATGTGTCTTCTTGGGATATTCTCGATTTCAGAAGGGTTATTATAAGTGTTTCTCCCTTGATCTCCATCAGTATTTGCCTTCTTCTAATGTTACCTTTTTTGGGTGTATCCTTTCTTTACTTCTTCTACCCTTTCTTCTTCCTCATCTCTTGATGAGGTTCTTCCTGTTCCTTCTTTTTCTGATTTGGTTTCTACTATTTATTATCCCATTACTTCCTTTATTCCTTCTTATCCTCTCTTGACATATCAATGTTGTTCTTGGACTTCTTCTATTCCTCCAGATGGTGTGGTTTCTCCATTTCATGTTCCTCTAGATGCTGCAGTTCCCATCCCTCTCTATTGTCGTTGTGTCGCAAAAGAGAGGGATGTGACTAGGCCAAAGAAAAGTTGTGTCTTCTTTGGTTCTATTGTGTAACCACTCAGAGGGTTGGGAAGTCATAAGTAGCTGGTTAGTAGACTGTGCATGGCATTTCATGGGGTTGGTTCAAATGCAATATGTGTTGATGCTTGTCTTCCTATGGGTGCCATTATTTCTTTAGTTTTCGGTCTAGTTCAATGTTCTCTATATAGAGGTACTTATTCTTCTCATAATTCGCAACCTATTTACACTTTTTTGAGCTATCATTTTTTATCTTCTATCCATTCCACCTTTGTTTCTATTCTTTCGTCTATTTCTATTCTTAAAACAGTTGCAAAGTGTTGAAGAGAATGAGACAGCTCAATTGTAATCTTATTCTTTATAACAATTGTTTCTTTTATTATGCTGTGTTTTGTATTTGGCTAGTTGTATTATTCAACGGTGGTTCTGGTTGTAAAGGATTATTAATTAGCTATGAGGTGTAGGCATAGTAGTCAAGGCTATATATATTCGATAGCCTTTCTATTGTAATGTGTGGAGAATCATTTTATTTCTTTTAATCAGATTGGACGAGGTACTACTTCTTTTCAAACCTTCTATTTTCATCCTGTTTCATGGTATCCGAGCCATCGCAACTTGCGTCCATGGCTTCTCGTGATTTGACCTCATCTTCTTCCTCCTTATCCTCTGCCACTTTGTCGGATTTTGCTTCTGTGTCTAAAGCATTTAGTTTTGTGCCTACAAAACTTGATTCGAACAATTACCTCTATTGGAAGGCGCGGATCTTAGCTACAATTAGGGCTTTTGATCTGCTGCTGTTCATAAACAAAACAGATCTACCGCCTAAATATGTTCAATCTGATGATATTAAGCCAGTTGTTAATCCTGATTTCCTTAAGTGGATGCGATCAGCTCAACTTCTCCTAGGATGGCTATTTTTGACAATTGATAAGGAGGTAATCGGTCAAGTTATTCATTGTGAATCTGCAACAGAGGTATGGACTACTTTTGATAATCTGTTTTGTCGTCAAACTGTTGCTGGTTCTTTTCAGTTGAAACAACAACTTAGGTCGATTAAGAAAGGTGATATGACAGTAACTGACTATGTTCTAAGAATCAAAACTATCAATCATGCGTTAGCAGCAATTGGAGAACCGTTAAATAATCAAGATCTATTAATGACTATTTTGCATGGATTAGATGAGGATTATGACATAGTTGTTGGCTTAATTATGTATCAGATGAATGAGATTGATCTTGAGAAAGTTCAGTATCTTTTAATGATGCATGATTAGAGGTTAGCTTCAAAGAACATGAATATGTCTAGTACAATGCCTAAATTTGATTCTACTGCTGCTATGAATGTTAACTATGCTTCACAACAGACTAGAAATAGCAATGTGAATAATAATAGAGGAGGTTTTCAAAATAGAGGAGGTCGAGACAGAGGCTGATTTTCTGGAAGGAGATTTTATTGTCAACTTTGTGGAAACTTGGACACTTAGCTGATCGATGTTATCATAGATTTGATAGCAATTTTCAACGTCCATCCTTTGGTAGAGGTGGAAATGAATCCAGTTCTCAGGCTTTTGTAGCTTCTCATGAGGGTAATGGAGCTTTCTTGACAGACTTAGGGTTTGCTCATGAGACTCATCATGGTTTATCCTCTCCTCCTTTGAATGAGCAATATTCGTCTTCTTCTTCGTCATCTTATCAACTTGGTGATACTTCTTGGTGTGTAGACTCTGGTGCTACAAACCATATCACCTCTAGCCTTCACAACCTTTCTCTTCATACTCCCTATGGTGGCAGTGACAAAGTAGTAGTAGGAAATGGTAAGGCTCTTGCTATTGCTAATGTTGGAACTGGTAATATCCTTACACAAACTAATCCTCTTTCTATTCTTTCCTTATCTCAAGTTCTTCATGTTCCTTGCATGAAAAAGAACTTAATGATTGTTTCACAGCTTACCAATGATCATAATGTCATTACTGAATTTCATTCTAATTTTTGTTTGATTAAGGACAAGGTGTCGGGCAAGGTGCTACTTCAAGGAGTTCTTAAAAATGGCCTCTATCAGCTGGATCTGGCATTTGTTCATGCTACATCTTCAGCTGGTTCTAGCTCTCCTGTTGCTGTGTTTCCTTCAAAATCTTCAAGGCCTTTTTTGTCAAGTGTCTGCTGTTTAGCAAGTTGTAATAGTAGTTAGGGAAATTGTAATAAATCCAGCATGTCAGTGTCTTGTACTGATAGACTCTATAAGTAGTGGCAAGCTAGGTTGGGACATCCTTCTTTTTCTGTATTAAAACAATTTCTAAATAAAATCAGTGTTCCTTGTTCGTCTACTGATTTATCATTTTGTGATTCATGCAAATTTGGTAAATTGCATCAATTACCCTTTACAAACTGTTCTATTACAGCAGGTCATCCCTTGGAATTGGTTTATTCAGATCTATGGGGTCCTGCCCCTATGTTGTCTGTTGAGGGTTATAGGTATTATATTATCTTTGTTGATGCCTATACTCGATATACCTGGCTGTATTCAATGAAATTAAAGTTTGAAACCTTATCCATTTTCAAAGCTTTTCATAAGTTTGCTGAATTGCAATATCAGTTTAAACTCAAAGCTCTTCAAACGGATAATGGTGGGGAATTTATAGCTTTTTTACCCTATCTTCATACTTCCGATATTCAATATCGTTTTTCTTATCCCTACACTCACCGACAAAATGGTGTGGCCGAAAGAAAACATAAGCACATTGCTGAAATGAGACTTACTCTTTTAACACATGCCAATATGCCTTTGAAGTATTGGGTTGAAGCTTTTCAAACAGCTATTTACACTATCAATTTGCTTCTAGCTTCACCACTTCGTTTTCTTACTCCATTTGAGAAGTTATTTCGTAAAAGGACCTCTGAGTTTTTTTTTGTTTGTACTTGTCTATGTTGATGATATCTTAGTAACTGGATCAAACATTGTTGCTTTGCATGATTTTATTGGTGATCTTGATAAAAAATTTGCTTTGAAGACGCTTGGTTCGGTGAATTATTTTCTAGGGTTTGAAGCTTATAGAGATTCTACAGGTCTCTATCTAACTCAATCAAAATATACCCTTGATTTACTTAACAAGGCTGCTATGGCTGATTACAAGCCTTGTGCTGTTCCACTCAGTTCTGCCACTTCATTACTAATGAAGGAGACCTATTTTTTGATCCATTGCTATATAGAACAGTTGTAGGTTCTCTTCAGTATCTTACATACACCTGACTGGATGTTGCTTTTGTAGTAAACAAGCTAAGTCGGTTTTTAAGCTGTCCTAAGGATCAACATTGGTGGGCTTGTAAGCGGTTAGTTCGTTATCTCAAGGGACAGTTGGCTTAGGTCTGGTATTTACTCCATCGTCTACAGATTTACCTCTAAGTGTTTATACTGATGCGGATCATGATGGATGCAAGATCACAAGGCGGTCTACTGGTGGTTGGTGTGCTTTTCTTGGAAATAATCTACTTGTTTGGGGATCTAAGAAGCAGACCGTTGTTGCTAGGTCTGTTGGAGAAGCAGAATATCGGGCTGTTGCCCAAGGAGTTACAAAAATTTTGTGGTTGAAATCTCTTTTTCATGAGCTTGGGTTTTCGTGCTCTAAGACTCATTTTCTTTGGTGTGATAATTTGGCAGCAAAGTCTATCTCTGAAAATCCTGTTTTCCATTACAGAACCAAGTACATTGAGATTGATGTGCATTTCGTTTGTAAAAAGGTTAAGAGTGTGGTGCTGTGGAAATTCGTTATGTTCCCACAATGTACCAAATTGCTGATATTTTTACTAAAGGACTGCCTAAGGATAGATTTCAGTTCTTGTGTAATAAGCTTGGTCTTCAAATGACACCTATGTATTGGCAGTTTACTATTACAGCAGCAGCACAGAAGAATGCTTCAAGGAAGTCTCAATTGAAGGGGCATGTTGAAGAGAATGAGACAGCTCAATTGTAGTCTTATTCTTTATAACAGTTGTTTCTTGTATTATGCTGTGTTTTGTATTTGGCTAGTTGTATTATTCAACGGTGGTTCTAGTTGTAGAGGATTATTAATTAGCTGTGAGGTGTAGGTATAGTAGTCAAGGCTATATATATTCGATAGCCTCTCTATTGTAAAGTTTGGAGAATCATTTTATTTCTTTTAATCAGATTGGATGTGGTACTACTTCTTTTCAAACCTTCTGTTTTCATTCTGTTTCACAGAGGCTCTTGCTCATTGTGGTTGGCATCATGCTATGGATGAGGAGATGTTTGCTTTGCTTGCTAATGGGACTTGCGATTTGGTTCCCATTTCTCTCGGGAAATCCATAGTTGGTTGCCGCTGAGTTTTTACTGTTATCATTGGCCATGATGACTCTATTGACAGATTGAAAGCACATCTGGTTCCTAGGGTTATACACATCTTTAGTCTTGATATGGAGATACCTTTTCCCTAGTCGAATTGCTTCAGTCTGTTTTTTTCTTTCCATGGCTGCCATTAGACATTGGCCTCTTCATCAGCTTGACATAAAAAATGCTTTTCTCCATGATTCTAGGCCCATTGATCCACCCATGGATCCTAATTCTAAGCTTGTTCTAGGACAAGGGGAGCCTGTTCATGATCTAGGGCATTATAGGAGACTGATTGGGAAGCTGAATTATGCTATAGTGATTTGACTAGATGTTGTTTGCTATTAGTGTGGTTAGCCAGTTTTTGGATTCTCCTTGTGATGGTTATTAGCAGGCTTTGGTGCATATTTTGCGACATATTAAGAGTTCGTCTGGTAAAGGCTTATTATTTGAGGATAAAGGTCATACACAAGTGACTGGTTATGCAGATGTTGATTGGGCAGGCTGTCCATTTGTTAGATGGTCTAGTTCTGGCTATGGTTGGAGGCATTCTGGTTTCTTGGAAGAGTAAAAAGCAGCTTGTTATTGCCAGATCTAGTGCTGAAGCCGAGTATAGAGGCTTGGCATTAGCTACATGTGAGCTGATTTGGCTGAAATAACTTCTTAAAGGAGCTGTAGTTTGGTGATTCAGGTTCTATGTAGCTTATGTGTGAGAATTAGGCTGCTTTTCATATTTCCCGTAATCCTGTTTTCCATGAAAGGACCAAGCATATTGAAATAGACTATCACTTTGTGCGAGAAAAACTGGTTTCTAGTGAGATTTCTAGAGCATTGGTTGGGACTATGGATCGGCTGGCTAACCTGTTTACTAAGGCTCTTTGAAGTCAGAGGATTGAATATATTTGTTCCAAGTTAGGCGCATATGATATGTATATGCTTGCTTGAGGGGGAGTGTTGAGAATTTGTATTTAGCTTGTATTAGATTTTCTGCATAGACTAGTACCTTGTACATAGCAGTTGCAGGTTTTTAGTATAAATACTTGTAACCTTAGCTTAATAGATTTGATTAGTTCTTTTCCTCTTTTCTTTTTTCTCTCAATTCTGTGTATCATTTTTCAGGTGACAGTAGTATCCTTATTGTGGTTCATTTTGTAGGCCACCTGTAACTCTAACTGCTGTTTAAGCTTCATCCCTTCAAACACTTTTGGGTGAAGGGATGCAAATTCTGATACACAATTTGCATGCAAATTCTGATGCTTTTATACACAATTTGCATGCTTATTATTTGTTTCTTCCTCTTTTTATCAAATGAGATTCTGAGAAGGAAAAAAATGCTTGAATTGTGTTATTACCATTCTAGACCCGACTTCTTAATTTTTGGAAGTGATTTATGTTTTCCTTCCTGAAGCTCTCGCTGGCACGTAGGTCCCTGATACACATCCCATTGACAAAAAATTTGGAAAATGCAGCCACTATTCTAGATTCCATTATGGCAAAGTTTTGCAGGTTAATGAATTTTTCTCTCATTTGATAAGATGGCTAATAGATTACTTATGGTTACCCTTTTTGTCTGTGCCTCTGATGCTATTGGCAAAAAGAGAACTCTCATCAATAAGGCTCTTACTGCTGCTTTGATTCTCATTTGTCTGAGATTGTGTGTCCATTCAACTCTTGTAAATAAATCATGTTTTCATATCGTGATGCTTGGCCTGCATTCTGCATCTTATCCTTGCTGTTAACCCAAATTTAATCTTAGTCTCCTGCATTCCTCTATCTAATCATCCACGTTGAAACTGTTACTGATGAATTTCCTTTGGCTTGTCACTTTCCAGGCTACTTCCTGTTTCTTACAACTGTATCTATCTCTTATTTTTGTTGTTCGTTGTGTTTTTTTATTTGCTTATCTTGCTTCATTATCTATTTAACAATGAGGTGTTGGCTATAGTCATTTATTTTATTTATTTTTTCGTAATTGTGTAAAAGTTGTACCACAATTAGTCTATTTTGCTTGAGAATCCTTTTGGTTCAGTAGAGATATAGGAATTGCCCTGGTTGCTTTCTCTTCCACCCCCAATGATTTTTAACTTATCTTTACCAATGCTATTTTATTTGAAACTTTGATGAAAAATGCAGCTGGTTTGTTGCACCTGTTCTTGCTTTTACATTAAAATTCCATTTGTTGGGGGGTAAAGTTTTGATGTGATTATGCATTTGAATGTAATTTGTATTATGAAAGCTAAGGGGTGTGGAGATTTTTGCAATGATTATGTTCTGCTTTTTTATATTTTTTATTTTACTGCACTCACCAATGTTCTTCTATCCTCATATTTTTTATTGACTTGCCCTTCTCTTATGATTGTTGAGATTCAGGTTCAGTAATATTTTTATTTGCAACTTTTTTGTCTCTCTCTCTTGTACTTCCCATTTCTTTGTGTTAAATGAATAGTAAAGCCCTGGGTATCTAAGATTTTTTTGGCCCATCTCTGTTGACCATTCGACTTTTATTATGCTTCCACTAATTTTGGGATTATACCAATTCATGATATTGATTTGTTTTTGTTATTTTTGTTGCCTAGGTCCCTGAGGAACCAAGGATGTTCATGCTTGAAGTTGGGACAGAAGAGTTACCACCTACTGATGTAGTTAACGCAAGCCAACAAGTGTGTAGTTAATTATGTGGTAGACGTGTTTGTTATTTTATTTGCTATTTTATAACTCTAGTATATTGGTTGGTCAATATTTTTATTTAACTTCATTCCTTTATTTTCTTAGAGCTGCCAAGTGATATATATATATATATATTGTTTTTGAGTGATATATCCATGGTAAAGGTATATTGTGCATTATCTAACACTTATGCTTATCATGCTGGTCTTTGCAGCTTAAGGAACTAATTGTGCAATTACTGGAGAAACAAAGGTTGACCCATGGAGAAGTGCTAGCATTTGGCACACCTCGCAGACTGGTGGTATGGCTTCCTTCATCATCTGTTTGGTGCTTATTGATGGTTTTTTGGCTTAAATAATGTTGGCTTGAAAAGCAATATATACTTTTTTCATTCCATCCACTCTCCTCATAGGATCTCTACTGGTTTTCTTTTCATATGATCAAACTATCTTAATTGTGTCTCTTGCATCTTATCTTCAATGAGAGTGGCTATGACTTTATTATGAATACTCTCATGTCAGGAACCGTGACTTTGCCTAGGGTTTAGAATGGAATTTGGAAGAAATCGAGGGAGAGCGGATAGAAAGGGAGGGAGAAATTAGAAAAATAGAGGGGGAATTCAGAAATAACAGAGAGAGAATAGGGAGAATTTGGGAGAGAATTGATGAGAGAGAGATGATTGGAAATTTGTTATCATTCAACAACTAATGACAATCCTCTAACTGATAGCCTATTTATAGTTCTCTTATCTTTCAGTTTTAGTTGTAACTGAAAGGTACAATATGAATCAGTAGCCTAAGGTACAAACAATAAATGCATTCAACTACAACTACTATTATATTCTTGGGGTCATGACAATTCCCCCTCCTTGAGAGATTTCTTGTCCCCAATAAATTACAACAACCGTATCGTCATTTCTTCATCCAATCCTTGTTTTCACCATTTGATCATTCCTTCGCCTTCTCTTGGTCCTTTATCTTTTCTTTGTCATATTTTTCTTTCTTCTTCTTGCCTTTTTCTCTTTTTCTTTTTCCAATTGATTTGTATTATGAGCTCTCAAAAATCTATTTGCTTTCCTTCCAATAGAAGTTCTTGTGATTTCCTTGATTCATGCAGTCATTATGCCTTCCTCAGCCTTCGGCTTCTTTCTTTGGTCCAGGTACTCGTTGAATGCCTGTTTATGCTCACCAAAAGTTCATAAAGGCCCATACCTCCTGTTATTGATGATTACTCTCATTGCCTGCTCCTATGTTCAGTTGGATTCAACATTTATAGACTCCACCAGTGCTTTAAAAGCATCTGTTGCTTTCGGCTTGCTAGCATACACCAAAGGTTCATCTTCAATAGATTTCTGCTCCAATGGTGTCACAGTGACTTTTTTTGCAACTGCCATTCCTTTCTTGACATTTTGATTGCTTAGGAAGAGACGAGAATGTTCCGCAGATTCCTTAGTGGCTGAAACATGACCTCCATATCTAGATTTAAACCACTTGTAATGATTTTCTGGAGTCCAAAGGTCCAAAATTCCTAGTCTTAGGACCTCATCTGCGTTATGATTAGTTTCCTTGGAGCCAATATAAAGATTGTTCTGGTTCGAATTGCCCAATTAGAACTTCTTTAACTTCATGTGGAGCATCAAAAATTTGATCCAGCCTAGAGTAGATATCTCTTCATCGCGGCTTTCATCTCCAACATGATTTATAGTTGGATTATCTAATGAATCAATATTTTTTTCCAATTCAAATTGTTCCTCAGTTTCCTGTCAGTCAGAAATATGAGGAAGGACTCCAGCACCAATTTCCTCACAAATGAATGATCTTTCAGTCAGAATTACTTGATCCAATGTAGGTAATTCATCAGCTTCTTGCAAACTAGAAGCATTAGGTAGGATTCCAGTGCCTGCTTGAATCAGTTCTACTATGGAGCTTGAAAGAAATTCTTAAGGTTGGAAAACATCGTTCACAATATCCTTTTTATTACTTCTTTCTTCCTTAGTTGAACTCTTTGGTTTGTTAATAAAATACTGATTTCATTGATTGTTAATGTAATACTGATTCCTTGGATGAGTAACGTATGGATCTCCAATTGTCACATGGACTGGTTTCTTTCTTTGAATAATTGGATCAGAATTTTCCTTAGAAAGTAATTCAGCTGGAAGACTAACTTGATATGTTTGGCCAACATATTCATGAATTTGTCCATTTTCATTTCAAATCTATCCATAGAAGCTTTGAGTGTCTGATAACCATTAGCCATGGAGAAAATCCGAAAAGTGCTAGATCTGAGGCCAAGGAACTACTCTAGACAGTCTCCTGAGAATTGGTTGACTCTGATACAACTGCTATGATTTGCTTGAATGTCAGCCGAGAATTGATCACCTCACAAGTCAACAACTTAGGATTGGTTGATGTAGATTAACTGCTAAGATCGCCTAGATCAATTTGTCGAGAATCATTGGAATTTGCCTTTGAATTGCTTCTAGTACTCAACTAGATCTAAATTCCAGAAACCTGAATCCGCCCCAATCAACAGTCGAAATAGAGAAATCAGCGGCTGAGAATTGCCTTGCTCTGCTTTGCCTTCAAAATCTAAATTCAGTTGCTAAGAATTACGTTAAGAATTGCTAGAATCACAACCGAGAATCGTTGGCTCTAATACCAAATGTCTGGAACTGTGACTTTGCTTAGGGTTTAGAATGGAATTTGGAAGAAATTGAGGGAGAAGGAATAGAAAGGGAGGGAGAAATTAGAAGAACAGAGGGACAATTTAGAAAGAATAGAGAGAGAAAGATAGAATAGGGAGAAATCAAAAAGAATTTGGAAGAGAATTGACGTGAGAGAGATGACTGGGATCTGTATCATTCAACAACTAATGAAAATCCTCTAACTGATAGCCTATTTATAGTTCTCTATCTTTCAGTTTTAGTTGTAACTGAAAGGTACAATATGAATTAGCATCCTAAGGTACAAAACAGTAAATGCATTAAACAACTACTATTATTATATCCTTGGGGTCGTGACATCTCTTTTCTAATTTCATCTTTTTGTGTATGGGTGCACATCCATCTTGACAATCTCATCTTTCATACACTCATATTTTGCATATGTTAGTGGTTTATTACCCAACATTTTATGCCATACAACTCCTCATCTCCTTTATGCTCATATTTTTCACATGTTTGTGCTTTATTACCTAATATTCTATTCCTTACAACTCCTCTTAAATCAACAAGTGAATTTTTTTAGCACTTAAAAGTTGAATTGTATATGTTATGTTCCATACAACATTCTCTGCTGCTTTATATTGCTGACTGATCACTTGCCGATGAGCTCCTCTCCTTCTCTCTCTTTCCCCTGCCCCCTGCAATGCTTAGACCTTAGAGGACGATCGGCTTTTATAGCTGAGGTTGGTTGCCAAAGCACGCCATCGTTGATTCCCAGCCATGCTCCCGTACAACCATTGCCATGCCCTGTCATGTTCATTGTACCTTGGTTGCCTCAACCCATACATCAGTTGCCCTTACCCATGTTTATTGTTAATCACCGCCTAACCACCTCCATCATCTCAATTTGCTCCCAATCACACCCATCTCCTCCATTAACCTCTACCACTCCACCATGCATGGAGAAAAACAAGGGTGGCTGCTGGCTATGTCGTCGCCACCCACTGCTATCATCTCCTCTAATCACCTTCTTCGATATGTCTTTAGAGGGGCATGGCCGACATAATCTTGTAGAGGTGTGGGCCTTTGCCTTGTATGACTTATATGCATATATATGCGTGCAATATATATGTACACACACATGGATTTTAACTTATATTTTTCAATTTCTTTATAAGTTTGTTCTAATCTCTTCATAAACTAGTCTAGAACTTTCTATTCAACTAAAATCAAGCTCAGTCTAGTCAAATTTAAACCATAATTGATGGAGGGATTGGATTGTGCATATCTTGACATGGGGTGATTTTTGCTGATTTTGGCGCCCAATTTCTCTCTATTTGGTGACCAGTAATTTAAATCAAAATTATTGGGTGACTCTCCTATGTGCTATCGTCAAAACCCATTGATCGGTTCTATCCAATTCTAAGTTGATTGAGTAGAAATTGAGTTTGAAGTGATCCACTTAAATGGCCTGATATGTCGTTCACATGTTATTTTGTCAACTTTTGAGCCCAATTTCATTCAATCTGTTTGCGGCTGATGCTTATCGAGAACACTGTGATGTTCCCTGCCATCTCTCATTCGATTGCCCTCTTTCAATTTGGCTTAACCCAAGCTCGATTTATTTTATTTTATTATACTTTTTTTGGGGGGGGTGGGGGGGGGGGGGTTTAAAGTAAGCTACTTGATTAACTTGTGTGTTTTTATAAACTTTGAGTGTGAATTTCAAATCTCTCAACAATATCTGATGAAATCGAGTCCCATAGGTTCCCCTTATTCCCATCTATGAAGCCCAATATTGAGCTCAGGCAAATTTGAGTCGTATCACTTGAATTTTGGGTGCAACATAGGTTACCAAGTTGCCAAATTTGTCCAAAACGGTCATTTTTCCATATTACAGTTTGGCCCCAAAATTCTGAATAATTGACATTTGGACCCATTTTCAAATTTATCACCAAAGCGGCAATGCCTGTAATTTTGATAAGTTATGCTAATGTCCAATTAAATTGTCTTTGGTCCAATTTTTTCTTCCGAATTTTCTTTGAAACTTGAAGGCATTACATCCAACTCCCGTTAAAGAAGTTTTGTCCTCAAATTTTCTTAGGCTCAATGTCAAGCCCTTGAATTAGGGCTGGCCAATTTTTGTAATTGCAAGAGAGAGAGAAAGGAGAGATAGATCGTATTATTCATTCCATGCCCTTTCACCCTGCCGAAGGTCTCTATTATAGAGCCTCTAGCTACATCATCATCTATTATCAATCACCTACTAACCTAACAGCCATGCTAACTGTTGTACAAGTTAGTTATTCCCTTTTCCTGCCTAACCTCTTAACCCCTTTCAGTTAGCCCCCTAACAGCTTACACATCATGAATTTTCCCCAATTACAATCATACCCCTAGGGTCGTGACACTCAATTCCTCCAAATATCTGTAAAATCCGAGGTATCACAATGATGATATAAAATTCTAACACCATCTTCATCATATGGAAAAGATTCAAGAGATGTTAGTGAATGAAAGTAATTGATATGGTTGTATTCTATCACATAGTTGATATTGTGAAACTGACTTGTACAACTTGGAAGCGTGACAAGATGGTGGTGAATACCTATATGTCCTAAGCCTTATTATCTGGAAATGAGTAACATACAAGGGGAATCTTTGATAATGTGATCAAATGATTCCTGCACTCTATCCCTTGTCATTTCTCAAAACAATGTACAACTAGAGAGATGGTAATATAATAATCACTTGTAAGAGGAAATAAAAAAATGGTACTCTAACATGATGGAGCACCAAAACTGTTATGTCCAATTCGTGTCAAGCAGAGACAATCTCTTTTTCCTTTGTATTTAACATGATATTTGGACACTCAATTAGCAATATTAAGGTTCCCTAAGAGGTTGCTTGGCCCCCATCCTTTTCAATGAGATTCTAAAAATATTTGTAGTTAGTATTAACCATTGGCATTTGTTTAGATGTTGAAATGATAGATAAGAAATGTGCATCTCATTTATAGAGATATCATTACTAGTAATCTAAGAAGCAGATATGGGGACACTAGAAACAATTTTATTAACATAAATCCAGTGGGGGAAAAAACAGTAAGTTCATTTCTATATTATCTCCAAATTTTCGTTTCACTAATTTTGTTTCTTTTTGGGTACCATGGCAATGATCTAATTAGGATTTTCTAATGCATTATGATAATTAGGTTTATTTGATGTGTGGACTAGTTATTGCTTCTATTATAGTTTTACTTAACACTGACACATGCACACACATGCAAAACACAAGAATCTTGCATGATAGTTTCTTTCTTTTTTTCTTTTTTTCTTTTTTTTTTTTTGTTGGTCTTGTATGACAGTTTCAAGTCTATAAGGGTTTGACCCTGGTGAGGTATGGAGCTTGAACCCTAATGTGGTGCTTTTTGGTAGTCTTTTTGTACCATTTATGATTACCCTATAAATGATTGCCTAGTGTTCACTTCCTCTTCCATTTTTTTGATTGTAAACCTGATTGTCTAAAAAATTTTCTGAGCTCATCCTGCCCTAGAGCAGTTTAATGACTATCATTTTTCTGGATTTGTGATGTTTCTACTTTAATTCTCTACATTGCTAGGTATAAATGGAGAATGTATGGTGGGTAGATCTTCTGTATTCCACAACCATTTACATATAACTCCCCTTTTGCTCCTCATTCTTTTTAGGGGTTCTAAAGTTTTGAATATCCACCATTTATGCAGATGAATTTTTAAGTTATCTCTCCATGTATTACTATTTTACTTCTAACAATTCCAAATATCTGTTGATATCAATAGGCTCATCCTATTATTTGTGAAAAAGAAAAAAAGGCAAGCAATGCAGTACTGTTGTTTTGCAGGTTCAAGTTGAGAGCCTATGCTCCAGGCAAGTGGAAAATGAGGTTGAAATCCGGGGACCTCCAGTTTCTAAAGCATTTGATAAGCAAGGAAATCCTACCAAGGTCTTGCCTTCTTCAAGTATTCTGTTTATTTACAAACTTCTAGTGCCTTTTGAAGTTAGTACATATCCTGCAATCTGTGTTGGCAAAATTAGTTCTGTCATCTTATGTAATTCAATCTGGAATATGTGAGGCCAATGGGACGTGTATGTCAGGACTCTGCGTCAAATCTATTTGACATAGATCTGGGAAGAGGTTTTACCCCTTGCACATGGGATTCGTGACAGATCTTGATGCATCTTGTTACTGTTCCTAAACATATTGATGCTTAATATTGTCTTTTTATATGTGTTGACGTTTCTGTGGATGTGCATTTGCACACTCACCCACTGTGAAAGGAAATATCACATAAGCTGTTTTTGATTTTTCTGTTAATTCATTTATATTGTGTATGTTGTAGCAGCAGTTATTTTAAACTTGCGCTTCTTGTTGTTTCCCTTTATTATGTCGGTAGTTTAGATTTGGCTGAGTATATAATCAGCTTAGTCTTATTTTCTGTAGTTGTTTGATAATTCATTAATTGGAATATTCAAAGCATTCTCTTCCTCATTTGTTTGCGTTCTATTCTCTGCCCTAGCTCAATCTTTACATGGTATTAGAGCCAACAACTAAGGTCAATGGCGTTCAATTCGGATCACAGTGCTTCTTCTTTTCTTCCTCCTCGATCTCTTTCAGCCTTATCTTCTGCCTCACAATCTGATTTTTCAGCGATGGCAAAAGCTTTTAGCTATATACCTATCAAACTAGATCCGAACAACTACATTTTTTGGAAGGCGCAGATTTCTGCTACAATTCGAGTGTTTGATCTTCAATCCTTCCTCAACAAATCTCCACCTCCTTCTAAGTATATCACAGATCCGAATGCTAATGAAGACGGAGCACCTGTGTTGAATCCAAAATTTTTGAGTTGGATGCAATCGGATCAGCTGTTGCTTGGTTGGCTCTTCTCGACAATTGATAAAGAAGTCTTGGTGCAGGTGATTCACTATGAATCATTTGCTGAGGTATGGTTGGCGCTTGAAAATTTATACTCTCGTCAAACAATTGCCAAGTCTTTTCAATTGAAGCAGCAACTTAGGTCAATTAAGAAGGACTTTTTGTCTATAAATGACTAAGTTAAGATCAAAACTATAGGCCACTCTCTTATAGCCATCGGAGAACCTCTAAGTGACAAAGATTTGCTTCTTGCAATTCTAAATGGACTGGATTATGATTATGAGACAGTAGTCAGTCTCATTACATATCAAATGGATGATATAGATCTTGAGAAGGTTCAATACTTGCTATTGATGCATGAACAAAGATTAAACTCTAAAAATTTGGCACAAACGTCAACTGTAAATGTTGAGTCAGTTATGCCATCTTCTATGCAAGTAAACATGGCTGCTTATACATAGAAGAGCTCTGGAAATTCTGGTAATAATAGAGGAGGTTTTGCTCAAAACAGAGGTGGTTTTGTAACTTGAGGAGGTAGAGGCAGAGGTAGACATGGAAAAAGATTTTACTGCCAGCTTTGTGGCAAGCCAGGGCATTTTGTTGATAAATGTTATCATCGGTTTGATTGAAATTTTCAAAGTTCTCCTATGTCGAATTCAAATTTTGGAAGGCCACCTATGGTTTCCCAACAACCAGATTCAAGAGCCTTTGTAGCTTCCCTTAGTGATTCTAACGAGGCTTACATGAGTGATCTAGGTTCTACACAAGGAACTTATTATAATAATTTTTCTCAACCTATTGATTATAATACATCTTTGTCACGGCCTTCTTTTCAAGATCCAGCTTGGTTTGTTGACTCAAGAGCCACAAATCACATAACCTCAAACCTTAATAATCTCACTTCATGCTCCTTACAATGGGAATGACAAAGTCTCCGTTGGTAATGGTAAGCAACTTTCAATTTCTAATATTGGTCTTGGACATTTGTTCACTCAAACTGCACCTATTTCAAATATCTCTTTGTGAAATGTTTTACATGTTCCTGCTATGAAAAAGAATCTCATTAGTGTCTCACAACTTATAAGAGATCATGATCTCGTGGCAGAATTTAATTCTAGTTCTTGTTTGATTAAGGACAAGAATACTGGGGAGGTGCTAGTCAAAGGATGCCTTAAGGATGGCTTATATCAACTGAGTTCAACAACTAATTCTGCTGTTCCTTGTGCTTCAGCCCAGCCTTGTGTTTCAGCTCAGTCTATTGAGTCTAATTCTACTTCTAACAGTACATCTTCTTTTGATTGTAACATTTTTCATTCAAATAAATGTAAGGGACAACTTCCATTTTGTTCTGGACTGTCACCTAATGTTCATCTAGCTCAAATTGAGAGAATGTATAATCAATGGCATTCCAAGCTAGGCCATCCATCATTCAATGTACTTCGTTTCATTCTTAATAAAATTCGTCTGCCTTGTTCTCATTCAAATGTTTTTTTTTGTGATTCATGTAAAATTGGCAAACTTAGGTTACTTCCTTTTGCTGATTGTCCTATTACAGCAAATAAACCTCTTGAATTGATTTACTCAGACTTATGGGGTCCTTCTCCTACTTTGTCCATTGAAGGACATCGATACTATATCATTTTTGTTGATGCTTATACCAGATATACATGGCTATACCCTTTGAAACTTAAATTAGATGCCCTGTCCACCTTTGTAACCTTTCACAAACTTGCTGAGGTTCAATTTCACACAAAATTACAGGCTTTACAAACGGACAATGGGGGAGAGTTTAAGGCATTTTTACCCTATCTTCATAGTTGTGGTATTCAACCAAGATTCACTTGTCCTTATACTCATAAGCAAAACAGTGTTGCTAAAGGAAACATAGGCGTATCACTGAAATGGGACTTACTTTGCTGTCTCATGCTAACATGCCATTAAAATTTTGGGTTGAAGCCTTCCAAACAACTGTTCATATTATAAATTTGCTTCCCTCGTCATCTCTTCAATTTAAAATACCTTTTGAACTTCACTATCACAAGCAACCGAATTATATGGTGTTGCAACCGTTTGGATGTGCTTGTTTTCCTTTTCTACATTCTTATAATAAGCACAAATTTGCCTTTCACTCAACCAAATGTATATTCATTGGGTATAGTCATGTACATTCCGGTTATAAATGCTTACATCTGTCTGGTTGAGTTTATATATCTCGTCATATGCAATTTAATCCAGATGAGTTTCCTTTTCAGCACTTATTTTCTCTTCCTCCTACATCTCAACCCTCTTCAACTTGTTTTTCTACTCGTTTCTTTGACTCTCTTTCAGTCGCTGCTTCCTTTGAAGTAGTACCTCCTGTATCCTCTTCCTTATCAAGCAATGCAACTTCCTCTCCATCTCAGGATTCTGTTACTTCATCTTCTACTTCATTGGTTCCTTAGCCTTTTTCGTCTCCTACTCCATTAGTTCCTCAGCCTTCTTCCAAACCTGCAGCACATAATCCTAAATATATTGCCGGATCCCTTCCTTCTATTCACCCTATGCTTACCCGGTCCAAGACCAAGTAGCTCCCATTTACTTCTCCTCATGCTCTAACCAGTTCCTTAGTGTCTAGTTCTGTCCATGAAGCCTTTTTAGACTCACAATGGGTTAAAGCTATGGAGGATGAGTTTGTAGCTTTGCAGCGCAATCAAACTTGGGACTTAGTTCCCTTTTCTAAGGAAACGAACCTTATTGGCTGCAAGTGGGTGTATAGAATAAAGTATAATCCTGATGAAACTATTCTTAAACACAAGGCTAGGTTTGTTGCCAAGGGCTTTCTTCAAACACCGGGGGTTGATTATGCTGAAATTTTTAATCCGGTTGTTAAGGCACCAACTATTAGAGTTTTGTTTACCTTGGCTGTTACTTTTGGATGGGATATACAACAAGTAGACATTAATAATGCGTTTTTAAATAGAGACTGGACCGAGAATGTTTACATGTCCCAACTTGAAGGGTTTATTTATTCTCGGTGTCCCTCTTATGTTTGTAAGCTCGGAAAATCCCTCTATGGCCTTAAACAGGCGCCTTGAGCATGGTACACTAAGTTGAGGGAAGCTTTACAATCATGGGGATTTAAAAGAGCTGTTTCAAATGCCTCTTTGTTCATTAAAAGAACCTCTCAGTTTGTTTTGTTTGCTTTGGTATATGTTGATGATATTTTAATCACTGGTTCTAATCCAACAGCTCTTTAAGAGTTTATTCGTGATTTGGATACAAACTTTGCTCTAAAAACACTTGGATCAGTGCATTATTTTCTTGGCTTTGAAGCTCATAGAAATAAATCTGGAATTTATCTTACACCGTCTAAATATGCTTTGGATTTATTGAAAAAAGCTGATATGCAAGACTGTAAATCATGTGACACTCCTATGAATTCTGCTGTGTCACTAACAGATGAAGGTGATTCTTTTGGAAATCCCTCTCTATAAGATTAGTCAATTCTTGTCCTCTCCTAAACAGCAACATTGGACAGCTTGTAAGCGTTTGCTTAGATATCTAAAGGGTACTCTTGGTCTGGGTCTCTTTTTCTCACCAGCATCTCTTGATTTACCTCTAATTGTGTACATTGATGCTGATTTCGCTGGCTGCAAAGTTAGCAGACGCTCTACCAGTGGGATTTGTGTCTTTCTTGGTCAAAATTTGATTGTATGGAGTTCAAGAAAGCAATCTGTGGTTGCTCGATCAGTTGGAGAGGCAGAATATAGAGCTGTTGCACAAGGGGTGACTGAGATTTTATGGTTGCAATCTCTGTTTTCAGAGCTGGGTTATAAGAGTGGTTCAAAACCTATAGTGTGGAGTGATAACCTAGCTGCAAAAAGTATTGCTGAAAATCCGGTTTTCCATTCTCGTACTAAACATATTGAGATTGATGTTCATTTTGTGCAAGAAAAGATTGAAAATGGTGAGCTTGAAATTTGGTACGTGCCTACTTTACATTAGCTAGCTGATATTTTTACCAAGAGTTTGCCAAGAAGCAGGTTTCAGGCTTTGTGTGCTAAGATCAGTCTCAAAGAGACCTATTCAAACAGTCTCAACTTTTCAAGAGGTTTCAGGGAAGCAACTGGTTAGAAGGGAGCTTTCATTGAGGGGGAATGTAAAAGGAAATATCACATAAGCTGTTTTTGATTTTTCTGTAATTCATTTATATTGTGTATGTTGCTGTATGTTGTAGCAGCAGTTATTTTAAACTTGCGCTTCTTGTTGTTTCCATTTATTATGTCGGTAGTTTAGACTTGGCTGAGTATATAATCAGCTTAGTCTTATTTTCTATTGTTGTTCGATAATTCATTAATTGGAATATTCAGAGCATTCTCCTCCTCATTTGTTTGCGTTCTATTCTCTGCCTTAGCTCAATCTTTACACACACCAATCAGTGGTCTGGATTGATTTGTACAAAGTTTTCTTCCACAGAAGGATTTGTTTGATTGGTTTTATGTAATTTGGACACATGCACATAAACATACACATATGAAGGTTGCGTTTAAATTTTATTTTATCATTCCTTCGCTAGAGGGTTGCATTAAGAAGGGCATCTGGTGTAAAATTTTTCCACATTGTTCTTTTTGAATGGATTTGTACTGTTAATGTGACTTTTGTAAGTTAATTGACATTATAAATGTCGTGCCACTGACCCTAACTTGGTTAGGACAAGGTTTAGTTATGATGATGATGATGCACATAAACACACACGGACAGGAGCAGCACTCTGTCCTGAAACCATATTATGGCTGTTAAACTCTCTCTTTCCCCCATTAGATTAGACATTTAACATTTAAATTTTGCTTTTATTACATCATATTGATTTCTGTTTCATATTGCGTTATTTACCTTGTGTGATTGCAATTGGGATAAAGTGTAACTACTGCTTTCAGGCTGCTGAGGGTTTCTGCCGTAGATACCACATATCACTGGATTCCTTGTACATAAAGGTTGAAGGTATATCATAGATTGAGCCTATGTTTAAAGTTGTGTGTGTTCTTAGTTTTCATTTTTGTGGAACTTGCTTATATGTCTACATTTTCATCACTAGAAGGGCTACTTAATCCCTTTAAACTTGGGATGGAACTATCAAATCCCTTCACTATTTTATTCCATCCTTAACTTAGTGCCGTCACTATTTAATCTGGATGCCAAATGGCCCCTGAATTTTTAATTCATGTAGGACAATTCACAGTCCAAGATTTATTTTTTAAGATTGACCTCTTTCATGAGGTGAGGCCAATATTTTCTCAAATATTTCAGCTACTCCATTGCAAATAGTGATTAGATTGCTCTTAGTCTAGTCTTAGGCTAGTTAATCAGCTTTGGGAAGTAATTCTAGGACAGAAGAAAGAGCCAGGAAGCAAAGGAGCGAAAAAGGGTGGGAGGCATGTACCATACATATTCTAATAAATTAGAAAGACCAGTCTTAATTAGCTCTTTGGCTAGTTAAGAAGTACTGCTTGGTCTCAGTCCCTTGCTCTTGCTATCAATCCTCTCAGTCTGTCCAAGGGTAGAAGGTAGGTCTCTTTTCATCAGATGTGCGCTAGAATAAGAATAAGAGAAGCAATGGGTAAATCATATGAGAGATTGAGAATCAGATCTTAGCGGAAAAAAGACTTCTTCTTAGTCTTATACTACTTTAAGAACCTATTTTCACTTAGACCAATAAGTTTTGACGGAATTTGTCAAGACCCTAGGGTTAATACACTAATTGCTGCTTGTTTCAATTACTGCATTGTAATTTTTTTGCTACAACTTGTAACTTCTTTAGTTTACAGTTACAACTGAAAGCAACTTGTAACTTTTAGTTACAATTGTAACTGAAAGCTAGAAGGCCTATAAATAGGCCACTACTTGGAGGATGAGGGATATGATGTGAAATAACAGAATCCATTCTCTCTAATTCTCTGTCTTTTCTCGCTCTCTCTCTCTCGACTCTCTCTCTATTTGCTGGAATTATGCTCAATAAAGGCTGATCTCTAGGATAAGTGTTTTATGTAAATATTATATAAATATAGAAAGACAATAATGTAAATTAGGATTGTAGGATGCTGTCTATTATTTCTTTCCTTCTTTGCTAATAATCCTCTCCTTAAAAGAGGATATTGTACACATTCATTTGGTATTCAATCAAGACATTGTCTTTGATAATTTCTAAGTTGGCATCAGAGCAGGATTAAATCACAGCCATACACTATGCCCCTAGGCAGTTTTTTAATCACAACCTTCCATTTTCTGTGAAACCCTACGCTGCCTCTTCATCCATCAGATCTGATACCCATCAGCATACAGCCATCCCTAGCCGCCGCCATCGGCCCTCCTAACCGTCGCTGCCATCGGCCACCCTAGCCGCTACCGATCTCAAGTCCGATACCCCATCAACGCGACCATTTCAGAGCCATCGGTTGCCACCCCAACCGCCGTCGATCTCAGGTCTGATACCCATCAACGCGACAGTTTCAAAGCCGTCGGTCTTCCATAGCCATCGATTGTGGCTTCTTCAGAGCTCGTCAACGCGGTTGGTTCTAACGCCGTTGATCGCCGTCGACCGCCACACCCAACGCGGCCATTTCAGTCGCCATCCGACCACTAGCCACCACAACCCAAAGTCGTCGCTGCATCCTAGAGTTGCTGCTGTCCTTACACCAGTAGCCACCTCCCAGGTTTTGTTCACCGTGTTTCTCTTCTTGTTCTTTTGTTTCCAACTAGCTCAGTTATGTTAGAAGTTACATCTAAATCCATCCCAAATCCTGTCGCTGCCATCCAGACAAGAATTCCAACGACCCATTCCAGTACCCATTCTGTTCAAATCACCACCATTTGTTTAAATGGTGATAATTTTTTTTGTTGGTCTCAATCTGTCTGGATGTATATTCGCGGACAAGGGAAAATTGGCTACATCACAGGGGAGAAGAAGGAACTTGCAGCAGATGATCCATTGCACCTCATTTGGGATGTTGAAAACTCCGTGGTAATGACATGGCTGGTCAATTCCATGGATGAAGATATCAATTCCAATTATATGTGTTATTCTTAGAAATAACCAAAGACAATTTGTCTTCATTGATTGAAATGAGCAAGAACAACATCCTCTTTTAAGGAGAGGATTATGAACAAAAAAAGGAAGGAAATAATCTAAATATTGACAGCATCCTAAACTACATCCTTGACTTACTTTATTTACATATTATTTACATAAAACTCAGATCCTAGAATATTCTAGGATCAAGGACAAATCTCTCTTGATTTTAGCATATTTCCAGCACTCCCCCTCAAGCTGACTTGTAGATGTCTTCCATAGCTAGCTTGCCAATAAGTTTATCAAATTGCTTCTTATGAAGACCCTTAGTTAGAACATCAACAATTTGTTCAGTTGTTGGAAGATATGGCATGCATATTATTCCAGCATCGAGCTTCTCCTTGATGAAATGTTTGTCCACTTCTATATGTTTCGTACGATCATGCAATACCGGATTATGAGCAATAGAGATGGTAGCTTTGTTGTCACAATAGACTTTTATAGGTTTTGATTGAGGAAATTTCAGCTCTTCAAGTATCCTTTTGATCCACATCCCCTCATAGATTCCATGAGCAACAACTCTGAATTCTGCTTCAGCACTACTTCTAGCCACAATATTTTGTTTTTTGCTTCGTTAGGTGACAGGGTTTCCTCCAACAAACAAACAGTAGCCTGAAGTAGATCTCCTATCATTAACACTTCCTGCCCAATCTGCATCAGTGTAGATCTCAACTTGTAGATGGCCATGTTTCTTGAATAGTAAGCCCCTTCCAGGAGAACCTTTCAGATATCTGAGGATTCTGTAGACTGCTTCAAAATGCTCTAGCCCTGGTGAGTGCATAAATTGACTCACCACACTCACTGCAAAAGCAATGTCAGGTCGCGTATGAGACAAGTAGATTAATCTGCCCACAAGTCTCTGATATTGTTCCCTATCCTTTACTTCTTCAGCTTTGACAGCATATAGTTTCACATTAGGCTCAATGAGAGTTTCTGACACCTTGCAGCCGAGTAATCCTATTTCTCCAAGAAGGTCAAGAACATATTTTCTCTGATTGACAAATATGCCTTCTTTGGATCTTGCAAATTCCATTCCAAGGAAGTATTTTAGGATTCCCAGGTCTTTGATTTGGAACTCATTTGCAAGTTTCTGCTTGAGGACTGCTAACTCTGTCTCATTATTACCAGTTAAAATAATGTCATCAACATAAACAATCAAAATTGCAACTTTACCATCATTTGAGTGTTTATAAAATATAGTGTGATCTGCCTGACTTTGAAGGAAGCCATAACTGGTAACTGCCTTTCCAAAGCGTTCGAACCATGCTCTTGGAGACTGTTTGAGACCATACAGGGATTTCTTCAGTCTACATACTTTGTTACTCCCAAGTTTATTTTCAAATCCAGGAGGTAAACTCATAAAGACCTCTTCAAGATCATCGTTAAGAAATGCATTTTTGACATCAAGTTGGTGTAGAGGCCAATCTGAATTTACTGTAAGAGACAACAGAACTCTGATAGAGTTTATTTTTGCCACAGGAGCAAAGGTCTCCTGATATTCAATCCCATAAGTCTGGGTGAAGCCTTTAGCCACTAGTCTGGCTTTGTACCTGTTAACACTCCCGTCAGCCTTACATTTTATTGTAAACACCCATTTACACCCTACTATTTTTTTTGTCTCTAGGCAAGTTAACTATCTCCCAAGTACCACTTCTCCTTAGAGCATTCATCTCCTCTATAACGACTAATTTCCAGTTTGGATCATCTAAAGCTTCCTGTATATTCCTTGGCACAAACAAGTGTGAAATCCTAGATGTGAAAGCCTTATGATTCTTAGATAATCTGTGGTAGGAGAGGTATTTAGCAATAGGATATTTAGTGCAACTCTTGACACCTTTCCTAATTGCTATAGGAATATCAAGATTAGAAATAGTAGGTAAATGATTGGAAATAGTTGAAGAATCAATTTGGAACTATTAGGTAAAGTAGAACGAGGTGGACTAGAAGTTGAAGTGGGAGTTCTTGAACTTACAGTGCCATTTATCAAGTTTTCAGACTGGTTTTGTGCAGAATTGACATTCAAGTCTTTGTTCTTTTGATGAAATCTCTTCCTGGTATAAACCTGAAGCTCAGAATTTAGATCATTATGATCAATTTGTAGTAATTCTCTCCCTGCCCGAGAAACCCTTTTACTTGGCATCAAAGAACCAGAATCTCCTAGGTGACCATTATCAGAAACATGTGATTCCTGAGTAGGACAAATTGCATTTGGAAGGGGGACAGAAACATCCCAAAAATTGTCTTCAGCTTCATGGTTCTCCCCCTGAAGGGAATTTTTGGTAAAATAGGGTTTGTTTTCAACAAATGAGACATCCATACTCACGTGAGTCTTTTTTGTGAGAGGATCATAACACTTATAGCCTTTTTTATGAGAGGTATAACCCAAGAAAACACATTTGACAGCCCTAGGATCAAGTTTTGAGCGAAATTGAGTAGCTATATGAACATACACAATACATCCAAAAGCTTTGATCGGAAGGTCCGAATGTAATCTAGTGTTGGGAAAAATGTCTGTGAGGCACTCAAGGGGGGTTTGGTACTTTAATACTTTAGTAGGCATCCGATTTATCAAATAGGACGCCGTTAAAACAGCTTCGCCCCATAAATATTTTGGAACATGCATAGAAAACATGATGGCACGTGCTACATCGAGTAAATGTTGATTTTTACGTTCAGCAATGCCATTTTGTTGAGGAGTATACTGACAAGTAGTTTGGTGGTGAATACCTTTGGTTTTCAAAAAATCCCCCAAGTGCTCATTGAAATACTCGGTGCCATTGTCAGAGTGTAAAATGCCAATTTTGGTTTGAAATTGGTTTTCAATTAGTGTAAAAGTTTTTGAATAAAGTTTCCACTTCAGATTTTTTGTGCATCAAATAAACCCAACACAAACGAGTATGATCGTCTATAAAGGTAACATACCATTTTTTTCCAGATAGAGTAGAAATTTTAGATGGGCCCCAAACATCACTATGAATTATATAAAAAAGTTTGGATGCTTGGTAGGGCTTTGGTAAATATGTAGAACGATGATTTTTGCCAAGATGCAACTTTCACATTGAAAAGAAGAACAATCCATTTTTTTAAATAATTCAGGAAATAAACGTTTCATATAGGTAAAACTAGGATGTCTTAGTCTAAGATGCCATAACATAATTATGTCTTGAATAGGAATTGAACTAGTACTACTAAAGCCCTGAGCTTTTTTATTACCAGAAGACTTTTCATCAAAGTAGTAAAGACCTTCAATCATCCTAGCACGCCCAATCACCGTCCCCAAGTTCTGGTCCTGAAATTCACAATAGGATTCAAAGAAAGTAACACGACAGTTATAGTCTTTGCAAAGTTTACTAACAGACAAAAGATTGCAGGCGAAGTTAGGAACATGAAGAATGGAATGGAGATTAATTTTTTCGGTTAGTTGAATAAGACATTTTTCTGCAATAGATGAAAAACTACCATCGGCAATTCTGATTTTTTCATTTCCAAAGCTAGGAGAATAGGTATTAAATAAATAAGGAGAACTAGTCATATGATCGGAGGCTCCGGAATCAATAACCCATGGAGAGGAATGTAGACAAGAAAGAGCTTTAGGTTTTCTACCTGTGTGTGCCAAGGAAACACTAGGAATACCAGATGAGGAACTAGATTGTAACAGCTTCAAGAGTTGATCAATCTGCTCTTTGTTGAAGGGACCTGTGTCAACTTCATTCGCAGTAGGGACCCCATGGTTACTACTCTTGTCTCCTCGCTTGTTGCTCTTCCAATTGGCAGGTTTGCCATGAATTTTTCAGCAAGTCTCACGAGTATGGCGTGGCTTGTTGCAATGGTCACACCAGACCCGACATAACTTACACGCTGGATATTTTGTTTGGATAGTAGCGGCAGGATTTAAGGATGTTTCGGAAGTGACTTCCGACATAACTTACACGCTGGAAGAGGAAAAAAACAAGAAGGAAATGAAGCAAGCAAGGTTACCAAGATCTGGGAGATGGCTGCAAAATTGGTTGCTGTCAATGTTAGGTGCCAGCAAGCAGAAGGCGGTCGCGGCTCTCTGCATAAGCGGTTGCAACAGTAATGTTGTGAACAACAGTTGCGGCAATGCTTTCCAGTGGCTACGGTGGCTGCGACGTGCGGCTGCGTTGCGCTATGCAGCAACAGTGACTGAAACTGGTCAAGGTAGAGAAGTCGCGAGCAATCGGCAGTGGCTGAAGCGAACACAGCGGACCCAATTAGAGTGGGTGTCACCGTTCGGAAGCGAACACTGGTCACGGTAGAGAGGCCGTGGGCAATCAGCAGTGGCTGAAGCGAACACAGCCGACCCAATCGAACACCACTTGCACTCGCCCAGTGGAAGCTTGCACTCGCAGGAGATAGAAAGAATCTTGGAGGTTGACGATGGAGGATGCGACAGAGAAGATGACCTTAGGTCAATCTTAGGTGGCTACGACCAGCAGATTCAGGCTTGGCGAAGGCTGGGAATTGCCGAATCCGGGCATCAGCAACCAATCGAGAGGCCAATAGAGGAGGCGTAGACGATTGCGCGAAGAGCCTCACACGGAGTGGATGGCTGGGATTTAATCTAGCTCTGATACCATCTTAGAAATAACCAAAGACAATTTGTCTTCATTGATTGAAATGAGCAAGAACAACATCCTCTTTTAAGGAGAGGATTATGAACAAAAAAAGGAAGGAAATAATCTAAATATTGACAGCATCCTAAACTACATCCTTGACTTACTATATTTACATATTATTTACATAAAACTCAGATCCTAGAATATTCTAGGATGAAGGACAAATCTCTCTTGATTTTAGCATATTTCTAGTAGTTATCCTACTGCAAAGGAATTGTGGGATAATGTAAATCAAATGTACTTAGACCTGGGGAACCAATCTTAGGTTTTTGAATTGACTCTGAAACTGGGAGAGGTCCAACAAGGAGATGATTCTGTCACTAAGTACTTTCACTCTTTGAAGCGATTGTGGCAAGATCTTGATCTCTTCAACATGTATGAGTGGAAATCTACAAATGATTGCAACCACCATAAAAAACTGGTTGACGATAGCTGTATTTACAAGTTTCTTGTTGGTCTCAATATCGAATTCGATGAAGTGCGAGGAAGGATCATTGGTTGGTCTCCCCTTCCCCCTATTAGTGACATATTTGCTGAAGTTAGAAGAGAAGAAAATCGAAGGAGTGTCTTGCTAGGTAAAAAGACCACTGGTGAGTCCCTTGAAAATTCTGCTCTAATTACTGCCTACAAGCTGAAAATTATCAGTGTAGGAGCGATGAGTGACCTTGAGTCTGGTGTGACCATTACAATAAGCCACGCCATACTCGTGAAACTTGCTGGAAACTTCATGGCAAACCAACTAATTGGAAGAGCAGTAAGCAAGGAGAAAAGAGCCATCGTGGGGTCCCTACTGCCAATGGGGTTGATACTGGTCCCTTCAACAAAGAGCAAATTGATCAACTCTTGCAGCTGTTAAGATTCAATTCCTCATCTGGTATTCCTAGTGTTTCCTTGGCACACACAGGTAGAAAACCTAACACTCTTTCTTGTCTTCATTTCTCTCCATGGGTTATAAATTCCAGAGCCTCCGATCATATGACTAGTTCTTCTCATTTCTTTAATACCTATTCTCCTTGCCCTGACACTGAAAAAATCAGAATCGTTGATGATAGTTTTTCACCCATTGCAAGCAAAGGGCTTATTAAACTGACTGAGAATATTAATCTCACTTATGTCCTTCATGTTCTTAACTTAGCTTGCAATCTTTTGTCTGTTAGTAAACTGTGCAAAGATTCTAATTGTCGTGTTACTTTCTTTGACTCTCATTGTGAATTTTAGGACCAGACCTTGGGGACGATGATTGGGCATGCTAGGATGATTGAAGGTTTTTACTACTTTGATGATATCTCTGTTGGTAATAAACAAGCTCAGGGCTTGACTAGTACTAGTTCAATTCCTATTCCAGACACAATTATACCATGGCATCTTAGACTTGGTCATCCTAGTTTTGCCTATTTGAAACATTTATTTCCTGATTTGTTTAAAGGAATAGATTATTCATTTTTTCAATGTGACAGTTGTATCTTGGCAAAAAATCATCGTTTTACATATTTACCAAGTTTCCAAACCTTTTTATATAATTCATAGTGATGTTTGGGGTCCATCCAAAATTTTTACTCTTTCTGGAGAACGATGGTATGTTACCTTTATTGATGATCATACACGTCTGTGCTGGATTTATTTGATGCAAAAAAAATTTGAAGTGGAATACTTATTCAAAAAATATGTACACTATGATTGAAAATCAATTTCAAACCAAAATTGGTATTTTACACTCTGACAATGGCACCGAGTATTTTAACGAGCACTTGAGGGATTTTTTGAAAACAAATGGTATTCACCACACATCTACTTGTCGAAATACTCCTCAACAGAATGGCATTGCTGAACGTAAAAACAAATATTTACTCAAAGTCGCCCGTGCCATAATGTTTTCTATGCATATTCCAAAATATTTATGGGGTGAAGCTGTTTTGACGGTGTCTTATTTGATAAACAGGATGCCCGCTAAAGTATTAAAGTACAAAACACCTCTTGAGTGCTTGAAAGAAGTTTTTCCCAACACTCGGTTAGATTCGGATCTTCCTATCAAAGTTTTTGGATGTACTATGTATGTTCATATTCCTAGTCAATTTCATTCCAAACTTGACCCTAGGGCTGTCAAATGTGTTTTTTTGGGTTATGCCTCACATCAAAGAGGCTATAAGTGTTATGATCCTCACACAAAAAAATTCTTTATCTGTATGGATGTTTCATTTTTTCAAAAACAACTCTATTTTACCCAAAATTCTCTTCAGGGAGAGAAACATGGAGTTGAAGATAATTTTTGGAATGTTTTTGTCCCACTTCCAAACGCAATTTGTCCTACTCAAGAATCACATGGTTCCAATAATGGTCACTTAGGAGATTCTAGTTCTTTGGTGCCTAGTGAAAGGGTTTCTCGTGCAGGGGGAGAAGTACTACAGACTGATCATCATGATCTGAATTCTGAGCTTCAGGTTTATACTAGGCAGAGATTTCATCAAAGGAACAAAGACCTGAATATCAACTCTGCATAAAACCAGTTTGAAAACCCGAGCAATGGCACTGTAAGTTCAAGAAATCCCATTTCAACTTCTAGTTTACTTCCTTCAACTGTGCCCAATAGTTCCCCAATTGATTCTTCAACTATTATCAATTATTTACCTACTATTCCTGATTTCGATGTTCCTATAGCCATTAGGAAAGGTGTCAGAAGTTGCACTAAGCATCCTATTGCTAAATATCTCTCTTACCATAGACTATCAAAAAATCATAAAGCTTTCACATCTAGGATTTCACACTTGTTTGTTCCAAGGAATATACAAGAAGCTTTGGATGATCTGAATTGGAAATTAGCAGTCATAGAGGAGATGAATGCTCTAAGGCGAAGTGGCACTTGGGGGATAGTTTATTTGCCCAAAAGCAAGAAAATAGTAGGGTGTAAATGTGTGCTTACAATAAAGTGTAAGGCTGATGGGAGTGTTGATAGGTACGAAACCAGACTTGTGGCTAAGGGCTTCACCTAGACTTATGGAATTGACTACCAGGAGACCTTTGCTCCTGTTGCTAAAATAAACTCTATCAGAGTCCTATTGTCTTTTGCAGTAAATTCAGATTGGCCTCTACACCAGCTTGATGTCAAAAATGTGTTTCTTAATAGTGATCTTGAAGAGCTGGTCTTCATGAGTTTGCCTCCGGAATTCGAAAAGAAACTTGGGAGTGACAAAGTATGTAGGCTGAAGAAATCCTTGTACGGTCTCAAACAGTCACCAAGAACATGGTTTGAACGCTTTGGAAAGGCAGTTACCAGTTATGGCTTCCTTTAGAGTTAGGCAAATCACACTATATTTTATAAATTCAAAAGATGGTAAAGTTGCAATTTTGATTGTTTATGTTGATGACATTATTTTAACTGGTGATGATGAGACAGAGTTAGCAGCCCTTAAGTAGAAACTTGCGAATGAGTTCCAAATTAAGGACCTGGGAAGTCTAAAATACTTTCTTGGAATGGAGTTTGCAAGATCCAAAGAAGGTATTTTTGTCAATCGGAGAAAATATGTTCTTGATCTTCTTGGAGAAATAGGTTTACTCGGTTGCAAGATGCCGGAGACTCCCATTGAGCCTAATGTGAAACTACAGGCTGCTAAAACTGATGAAGTGAAGGACAAAGAACAATATCAGAGACTTGTGGGCAGGTTAATCTACTTGTCTCATACGCGGTCTGATATTGCTTTTGCAGTTAGTATGGCAAGTCAGTTTATGCACTCATCAGGGCCAGAGCATTTCGAAGTGGTCTACAGAATCCTAAGATATCTAAAAGGGACATCTGGCAAAGGGTTAATGTTCAAGAAACATGGTCACCTGCAAGTTGAGATTTACACTGATGCAGATTGGGCATGAAGTGTTGATGATAGGAGATCTACTTCGGGCTACTGTTCTTTTGTTAGGGGTAACCTAGTCACCTGGCAAAGCAAAAAATAAAATGTAGTGGGTAGTAGTAGTGCAGAAGCAGAGTTTAGAGCTGTTGCCCATGGAATTTGTGAGGGAATGTGGATCAAACGAATACTTGAAGAACTGAAGTTTTCTCATTCAGTACCTATAAAAGTCTACTATGACAACAAGGCTGTCATCTCTATAGCTCACAATGCAGTGTTGCATGACCGTACAAAACATATAGAAGTGGACAAACATTTCATCAAGGAGAAGATCGATGTTGGAGTAATATGCATGGCATACCTTCCAACAACCGAACAAATTGCTGATGTTCTAACTAAGGGTCTTCACAAGAAATAGTTTGATAAACTTATTGGCAAGCTGGCTATGGAAGATATTTACAAACTAGCTTGAGGGGGAGTGCTGGAATTATGCTCAATTAAGGCTGATCTCTAGGATCAGTGTTTTATGTAAATATTATGTAAATATAGAAAGACAATAATGTAAATTAGGATTGTAGGATGCTGTCTATTATTTCTTTCCTTCTTTGCTAATAAGTTTTCTCATTGTCTTTGATAATCTCTAAGTCTATTCTTCCTATTCTTTCTGTTATCTCTCTCTCTCGATTACTTTCTCTCTCTATTTCTTTCTAATTACCTAAGAAACCCTAGGTTAGGTTCAGGAACCTAACATAATTTATTACTGATTTGATAGAGTAAGTGGGAAAGGGAAGGAGTTCCTTATTAAAGAGATCTTCTAGTCCACTTGTAGGAGAGTGAAGATGGAATTTTTTCTTCCTATATTCCTAGTAGGACTGATGCCTTTGCCTTTTGGTTATGGAGTCTTTTCTTCCCTTCCTTCCAAGCCACTTTCTTCCAAGCTTGACCCCGACTATATGCCTGCGAAGAGAACATATCTTATCTCTAGGTTAGAGGCTAATGTATGACCCTTTCCACTTCCTTAACAATGGTGTCGCTCTTGGATGTGATGTTTACATGGGCCCTGAGACTACCCCTACACAAAGTAAAGTTGCCCTTAGAAAAGTAGTATCATCCACAACAGGTAAGTGAGAAATTTTCAAATTAAGAGCCTACTCCGTTTCAAACATCTAAACCCTTGATCCATTACCATTGTTCAAGATGTTGTCACATCAAGCTAAAGGAACTCACAAACAAAATAAACAAAAAAAGGTGTATGCTGGATTCCCTTTCCTAAAACTGCTGGAGGCATTAATACTTTTGGGATTCTATTAATAAGAATTGTTAATCCAACAATATAGAACCAACCCCACTCCCTCTAGTTGGATCCAAAACTCATTCTCTCTCACATGAACAAAGAACATTCTAATTAACATGATTGTATGCTTTTGGCAAAATATATATTTTAATTCCTGTAGTTATATGTTTTTTTCATTTAGACACTCGAACTTTTTTGTTGTTTCAAAAACACCCTTGAACTTGCAAATTTGTGTCAATTGTACCTTGAACTTTTTTGTTGTTTCAATTACACCATTGAATTATACAATTTCGAGTCAATTGTACACCATAACAAATTTGTTGAAAATAATGAATTCAAGGGTGTAATTGAAACAACAAAAAGTTCAATGGTGCAATCGACTCGAAATTGCATAGTTCGAGGGTGTCTTTAAAATAACAAAAAGTTCGAGTGTCTAAATAAAAAAAGTATAAAGTACAGGGGCTAAAATATGTATTTGGCCTATGCTTTTTAAATGTCCAATTTACACAATTCCTTGTGACCTACTTTTTGGTTTAGAATCTAAACATTAACTACCAGGACTACATCTAGGATTTGACTATTTCCTCTTGAACTTATCTACAAAACTTTATCCTTGATCATATAGGTTTCCCCAAAAGACATATAGTTTTGTGGTCATATTTTGTTTATTTTTTTTTTAATTAGTATTTTTTAGAGTAAATTACCACTAGACCCCCGTGGTTTGGACGATTTGTATGAAGACACCCTTGTGATTTAATTAGTATTTTTTAGATGTATGTTTCCTTTGTCCCTATGGTTTAAATTTTTACTCGGGTGTTCCCCTTTGTCACAAACAACGTTAATTAAGCTGAACTAAATTAAATTCAACTAAAACTAAAAATTAAAGAATCTAGCAAACAAACAAAAAAAAAAGAAAATAATGAACAGGAAATTAGTGGTCAGTGGAATCCATTGGTGATGGGTTCCAATTGGAATCGATCACAATGATGGTGTCTCAATCATCGTAACCCATCATCTTCTTTTTCTTCATCGTTGGCCCCTCCTCTTCTCTCTCTCTCTCTATATATATATATATATGTAGGTTTGAGAACCCCATCTTTTGGGAATGATTGATTCTAGACCCCATCAGAGATCAATTCTAAAACCCAAAGATTTTTTATGGGTTTGGGAACCTAGAGAAACCCATTGCCAAACCCATATTTTTCTTGACTGAAACCATCGTTTTCAATACTAGAAATGATGGATTCCCCTTTTTTGTTTTTGAATTTTTATTTGTTTAAATTTCACCTAATTTGAATTAATTAGGATTTATTAACATCGATTGCAATAGAAGGGGTGCCTGAGCATAAACAATAAACTACAAGGACCTTCAAAGACATTTTTAACTCATCGGGGGTCTCTGTTCAAATGGTCGAAACCACAGGGGTCTAGGATAACATACACTTTTTTTCCTTTGTTTTTGTTTGTACAGGGTTTGTCCCCTCTGTGGTGGTGCTTCTTTTAATTATATTTCTATTCTTTGTTGCTTGAAAAAGATAAGTAAATAAAGAAAAAGAAATTAAGAGATTAGACGCCAACCAGTTCTATTATTGTAAAATCCTTCTTGGCAGACACCGCTCAGTCTTTTTGGTTATTGAGAATGATCACCACCTCTGCCAGGACCGGAATGATTGTCCCTGCCCAATGGGTCTATATCCATCCCTGAATGTCATTGGGTACTATTAACTTTCCCGCCATTCTTGTAACTGTCACCTGTAGTCCACACAGGTGTGTCCGGGGTTTGCTCCCTCTTTGGGGGTGCTTCTTTTAATTATATTTCTATTCTTTGTTACTTAAAAAAAGATAAATAAATAAATAAAAATAAATTAAGAGATTAGACTTCAACCAATTCTATTATAATAAAATCCTTCTTGGTGACACCGCTGTACAAATCTCAGCTGGATCTATCAAAATTTCAGTTGTCCCCACACCAGGAACTGCCTCACCATCCTAGATACTGCAATCAAAATGAACTCCTGCAGCACCCAAAACTAAAATCTGCAATCCAAAAATAGATCCTGCAAATCCAGTGTAATTTAATGAGATCATTTTCTGTTATGTTAGATCTGATTGCTCAGTAGTAAAATGGTGTTTCATCTATGAGTTTGGCTCTTGCAAAGTTAGATTATTTTGAAAAGGAAAAAGAAGAAACTGTCAACATAGTTGTATCACAAATGAAACTTAAGATTCTTTCAACTGTAAATTGACCTCTCCAAGTGCTTTCTGATGTTGATTATTCTTGGTATTGTTAATTGGTTGGGTTAAGGGCTTAGTTGCAGTAATTGGGCATGCTTCTTTGTTGAGCAGTTGAATTCATTTTGTAGGTTAGAATTTATATATATATATATATATGTTTTTTTCATTTCCACATGACCATCTCTACTGCCCATTGAGAATTTGAGAATGTATACTTTATTGGTGTTTATGTTTCAGGGAAAACGGAATATGTTTATGCTCGTGTGGTGGAGTCTACAAGACTGGCTTTGGAGGTATATTAACAAACATATCTTTTGCTAGTACCATCAAGAAGTTTTGGTTACTATTGAGATCCTATTGGAAAAAGAGCATAATCTCTGTGTTAATGACATCTTCAACCTATGTGATACCATTTCAGCATGACCAGTGTTATTATAATTTCTTTCCTTCCACTATGCATGATTTGCTTATGCTTCAATGCTGGCAACCTTCCCGCACCGCGGGGGGGGGGGGGGGTTACATATAGATGAAGGCTGGTTTAAATCAGATTCGACTTGTCTTAAACATTAGGAGATTTTGTATTTTCAAATCAATTCAATCAGTAACATGTAATTTTCCCTTAAAATATCTGCTCAACTAAACCATCAAACAGCGCCATCCATGAGAATAAGTTTTGTTATGTAAGAAATTGTATTTGGCAACCTGATTTGATTGCATCTTTCATGTTTCTTTATATGCTAAAACATTCCTTTTCACTTTAAACAAAGTTGGTTCTAGTACTTGGATTCACAATATTTCCAGTGATTTCTATGTGGGTGTATGTATATGTGTATGATGTATTTGAATTCATTTGAAACATATTCCAACAAAGATGTTAATGTTTTTCATTGTGTGCAATTAACTTTAATTGTGCTTATCCCCTTTGCTTTTTTACTTGTCTTTTTCGTGTTGTTTCTTGCATCTTAGGCAAGTGCCTTGTTGGCCATCGCAGACTGGAATTGGTTCATTTGACTATTAAAAAATCAAAGTTGTTTTTGAAACAAATTCCAACAAAGATAGTAATGTTTTCCATTGGGTATAATTAACTTTGATTGTGCTTATCCTCTTTGCTTTTTTACTTGTCTTTTTCGTTTTATTTTTGGCATCTTGAGCAAGTTCCTTATTTGTCATTTTGCTGACTTCACCTTTGCCATCGTCAAAGAAGAAGGGGAGAGAGAAAGTGGAAGAAAGAAAGATAGGGAAAGAGTAGGGATGATGAGGGCATTTTAGTTTTTTACAAAATTTAACTAGGGTTAAGTAGTAGCAGGTGGTTATTGCAACAAAATTTATGAAGTCAAGGGAGGTCATCGGAACCTGAGGGGTATTGCCTATATTTAGGGCCAACTTGTGGGTACTACATGTATTTTTTCCTAGGAAAATGCTATTGGTACACCTTTGTGTACACTTTGGGCTACATAAAGGTGTGCTAATGACAAAAAAGGCCCTCATGAGGCGCATAAAAGCACGTGAGGCGCGGGGTCATAATACCCCCTTATGTAGTCCAAGATGTACAAAAAGGTTGTACATCTAGCATGATTCTTTTCCCTAACTAAAAGACGTTTGGAAAAAAAAAAAAAAAACAAGAGATTGTGGCCTGGGGAGTGAAAATACTATTGTCACAATCCAAGGATATATTAGGAATAATCTAATATGTGTATTTCCTTCTTGATGTACGTTGCTGCTTACCTGTTATACTTTTTTGTTGTTATAGTACCTAGACAGCCTATAAATTGGCTATAGTACTTGGTGAATGTATGTTTGAATTGTTGAATGAAATTTCTCATTTCCCTCTCTTGAATTCTCTCAATCTCCCTCCAATTTCCCTCTCTTTCTCTTGATTCTCCCTAATTTCCTTCTTTGTTATGTACTTCCCTAATTTCTTCCCATTTCTTTCGATCTAACTCTCACAATTCCTTCCAATTACCTTTTAAACTAGTCATGAACCCTAGGTTCATGACAATTGGTATCAGAGCCAACGATTCTTGGCTGTGATTTCGTCGATTCTAATAGTGAATTCAATTCAGTTACGTATTTGAGACGGATCCTAGCCATCAGGATCCTAGCGATCGTGATTGAATCGGTGAATTGCATTGATCCATCGTGATTGGTTCAGAATTGTGGACTGTCGATCCACAGCAGGTGGTGTGATCAGAGCCAATCCATTCAGGAGGCAGTGCTAGAGGTGCTTCCTAGCTACAACTCTGATTGTCGATTTAACAGAAATTATCAAGCGACGTGTGAAGGTGAAGCAGATTCTAGCAAATTTCATGATTATGGCAGATCCGAGTTTGTGTCTTGAAGACGAAGCCAGTGGTTGACTCGGGGTTGGAAATTCAGAGGTTGCCCGACTTTTGGAGGTGACTTGAAGGACGGGATCTATTTTTCACATTCGACTGTGACGTACGAGGAGGTGAGTTACAATTCGGCTATCCTAGCGGCTAGATCCAAGTCGTTGCATGTGGTAAAGGCAAACAAGCCCAGGCGATCTTGGTTGTTGTTTCCCAGCGACAATCCTTAGCTATTGCTTTGTAATTTTTGATCACTTCACGGTTGGTGATTCCAGTGGTGAATTTTGGTGTGATTAAGATTCGATTTGAAGGCTAGTGAAATCAATTTTAGAAATTAAAGTTCAGGGTCTGGTGATTCAATGGACTCGATGAGTTCAAGCATTCAAGTGAGTTTGGGTGGGTCTCTCGGTTGAGAATTAATTCTCGGCAATTGATTCTCGAAATTAGATTCTGATGTATGGAGGGGATTGACGACTGATAGGCAGTCGTGATTTCGAATTTGAAGGCAGTTCAAAGCCGGTGGTTATTGGCTATTGCACGATGACTTAGACAAAACCTACAGGTTGATTTCGGCTGAGATTTCCACCGATTTAGAGTAGCAGAGTCGATTAATTTGATAGGCAATTCATAGCAGTGATTCAGTGAAATGGATCCAAGGTTGTTGAATTGAGAGGAGATCAATTCTCAATTAGGCAGAGCATAGCAGTTGTTTTGGAGTTAATTGATTTTTTGGAGGTTGCAACATAATTGATTGAACTCACGGGAAGTACTTGGGGCTTCCACTTCGAATAATGGAGGGGAAGCGGAAGGCTCGACTGTGAAGGCGGAGCAGCAGTTTGATTCATTGTTGCAGTCGAGGTTCAGGGAGGCGACCTTAGCTATTATCGGAACTGTTTGAGTAGTGATTTAGGAGATTCTGATTAGAAGTCCGACAACGCATCTCAACAAATCAGTGAAGAGAATTCCACAGGGGGTGGATTCCAATTGAAATTCTAGGCCGAGTAAAGGGAAACAAGAGGTAGATTTTGGCTGTGAATTTGGGTTAACTTGGGTTCGAATTGGAAAGGCAAAGAAGAGCGAGTGCCTCTACTATTTAATTGCATTGAGGCGATTCTAGTTTAGAGTCGATTAGCTCATGGAAGGGTGTGGATTCAGTATGTATAGGACTCCTGCTCCTTTGTCTTTGAACTATCCTGTTCTAGAGAAGTCTGCCATGGGGGGCAGTGCACATATGAGACAATTGGAGACCCAATCGCAACAGAAGAATGCTTGGTCTTCGAAGTGTCCTGTTCGTGAGATATTGGCAATGGGGAGCAGTGCACACATGAAACAAGTGAAGTATTAGTTGCAGTAGAAGGATGCTGCATTTTCAATTGGATACAATAGAAATCATGTGGAGTTTGGCTTGAAGCATCATACATGGGAAAGGAAATTACATAATCAGGTCAGCAGAATACGTGAGTAGATCGACAATGTTATATGCGAGGAGATACAAAATTTTTGGATAACGCTATCTAAAATGTATTAGGTTAACCTTCTCGCTGAATTTATTCTATAAACCAAGAAGAAATCTTTTCAGATGATTATCGCAGAAGTTTTAACCAAGAGGAGTTCCTTAAAATGGAGCAACCGAAGGAGACGTCAAGATAGCGAAAAACTGATTAACTGCTAACCTCCGGTTTTGGGCAAAAGAAGTATTATGATTTAGGTAAAATTGATGAGAAGGGTGATTGTAATGACAATGTTGGCAGCAATAGCCATAATTCCGGGATTTGATCCAAGGTGTTTGGGCAAAAGGAGAATTAATGGAACACCCTAATTTTTGTGGAAAATAAGTTCTTGATGGCGATGTTCCACATGATGATCACGGAAGTCCAAAACTAGAGCTGAATGATGCAGTCAGTAGGAGGACATGAACAATAGGAGGCAACGTGGAATTTTTGGCATGGGAGAGGAATTTTGCTGCTATTATTGAGAAGTTAGAAGAAGAAATATCACCTCAAGAGGCAAGTACCGAAAGGTCGTAAGAGGAAAATGGGGAACTATTTGATGAAGTGACTGACGAAGCCAAGGCCAATTCGTTACCCCTTGTGACTAGTGCACGGACTGAAGGATTGGGTGGTGTCCTGGATCAAAATTCTGTAAGAAACGGAATCGATAGTGGAGTTCCTAAGAATACTATTCCATTGCCTTTGGTTTCGGGCAATGCTGAAGGTTCCTTAGCTAACGATAAAGTGAAGTCTGCATGAGCAGGAGGAAGTGTTGCTGATCCTAAATGGTGTCACTGTGTTGCTGTCATTTTTGAAGATGATGTGATGGGAGGAACATATGTAAACTGGGGTTTGTAGGATTTAGTTGCTAACTATGACAGACAGGACTTGGATTGGGTCTTAAGATAGGAAGGTTGGTCCAAAGAGTTTTACTAAACCCAAAAAAACATTGTCTCACACTGGAATGTGTGCATCCAAGGTTATTATAGCAAAGGATGGGAACCCAGTCTTGGTTGAGCTCATCAAAGCCAATAACACAAGTATACCTTGGAGGTAGATGTAGCTTTGATCGCAACTATAAGAGCTGCATTTTCAAAAGACTTTGGACTGTCGAATATCAGTGTGACATGCTTCATTTACAAATTGGTATGCTTATAGTGGTTTTTCAAGATTTATCCAGATAGGCTGTGGCAGAAAAGGAAAAAGAAAAGGGAAAGAAACAAGAGAAGGCAATGGACGAATCAGAAAGTGAAAACTGGGATTAGATGAAAAAACAACAACACAATTGTCGTAAGTTCTTGGGGACAAGAACTCTCTCAAGGAGGGGGGAATTGTCACAACCCAAGGATATATTAGGAATAATCTAATACGTGTATTTTCTTCTTGATGTATGTTGCTACTTACCTGTTGTACCTTTCCGTTGTTACATTGCCTAGACAGCCTATAAATAGGCTATAATACTTGGAGAATGTATGTTTGAATGAAATCTCTCATTTCCCTCTCTTGAATTCTCTCAATCTCCCTCCAATTTCCCTCTAATCTCTCTCAATTTTTCTCTCTTTCTCTCAGTTCTCCCTAATCTCCCTCTCTATTATGTTCTTCCCTAATTTCTTCTCATTTCTTTTGATCTAACTCTCCCAATTCCTTTCAGTTGCCTTTTAAACCAATCATGAACTGTAGGTTCATGACAACTATTAGGATAAGTGAAATAGATGCACTTATAAAACTTGGACCTATGAGGCACCTTTCTAAGCTTTTTCTTCTTCCCATATTTGCACCTTTCCAAGTCAAAACAAGGTCAACCACTTGTTATGGGAATACTGAATCCAACCCAAACTATCCAAGAATAAGAGAATAGTTTGCTAGCGACTAAATGAATAAGGAAATCATGACACTGTTCAATTGACTTTGCACATTGAACACCAATTGATTTGTTCCTTCTCCTAGTAAAATTGTTCAGTGTCAGGATTTTGATATCTAGAATTGATGTAGCTGCCTAACCTTGTGGGATTAAGGCTTGTAATTGTTGTTGTAGCATCACCAAAGAGAAACCTTAGACGAGACTTGGGTGCCCAAACTTTTCTCTAATTGAACTTCCCAGTACTATGACTAATCAAAGCCTTATAAAATGATTTCCTTTGAAAATAACCCCAGCTTGATTTATTTATTTTTTTAATTCGTCTTCTAATTAGCAACCGGAGCCAAATCTGGTATGTTATCATTCACTATGTCTTTGGGAATATAGAAAAGACTAAAGAAAGGATTTTATGAAGTGCGCCAATGTAAAAAACCCAAAATTTTAGGACAAGGATAATAAAGAAAATATAAAGAGATATATACACAAATATATATATGGTCAGAGATCTACAAGATAACTGGAAACATAATAATAATAATTGAAGAAGTTTGGACTGTATAACTCCTTAATCTATTATTCGGATTAGACACACATATATATTATAAATGGTAACTGCTTCTATGGAAACAGTTAAATACAGAAAAAACTGGCCAACTTAGGAAAACAAATAATTGTATAATAAATTAATTAAATTGTCCTTTTTATTTTGTCTAGGAGTTTTACAATCCAAACTTCTTCATGGTATCAAAGTATTTCTGATTAGAAAATTCCTCCATCGTCCCAATGGCGTCCTTCACCACAACAGTCTCTACTTCTTTCTCTCAAGTTCTTGCTATTCCTAATTCTAATGGACATTCAATTATGATGTTCATAAGCGATAAAGGAAAATATAACTATCTTAATGGTGAAGCCCCTAAACCAAATTCAAAAGATTTGAAGTACAAGACATGTAAGGCAAAACACAATATGGTAATGTCATGGCTGTCAATTCCATGACTAATGAAGTCAAAGAAAATCTCGTCCTCCATGAGACGGCACAAGAAATCTGGGATGTCACAAAGGAGATGGATTACATAGCAGAGGCATTGTCAAGTAAACCTCTCAATCATTCAATATTTTAGTCATCTAACTAGATTTCGACATCAACTCAACATATTCAAAGTGACCTAAATAGAAAGAAAAATTGAAGGTGGATTTCTTACATATCAAAGATCTACTAGAGACTACCTATCGAAGACTCAGTTTGAAAATGTGAAGGTCCAAATTGGGCTTACTTCATATTTACAGTCTAGCTTAAGGGGGCGCGTAGAAAACCAGGTGCAAAAATATAGGAACAATTAGATAGTTAGGCAAAATAATAGGGACCGTTTAATTGATCATTATACAGTTATTTGTTTTCCTAAGTTAGAGGCAGATCCAAAAAGACTTTGGGAGAGACATTAAAGTTTGATATGAAATGTATGGGCTTAAATGAAGATATGACAAAAGACAGAAATACATAGAAGTCTAGAATTCATGTAACCGACCCCACATGGGATAAATGCTAGATATGTTGTTATTGTTGTTTAACTGTCTCCATAGAGACAACTACCAATTTTAATATATATATATATGTGTGCACGCACGTGTGGCCAATCCGAATTATAGATCAAGGAGTTTTATAGTCCAAACTTCTTCAATAATAGTAATAATAATAATTAAAATAATCCAAATCCTGTTTGAGGATGGACTTCACAATGCCAACTCTTGATGGACTAGATACATATGATGAGTGAAGATAAGATTTCAAAAATTAAGGTTTTACAATGTCCAAGTAGGATATGGATTAGCAATAGTGTAACCTAAACCAACTAGGAATAATCGGTTTTGTTGAATATCGATCTATAGTATTTGATATCCAACAAATTAGATGGGTATGCAAGCAGATAAATGATACAGTTTCATTTATTCAAGTTTTGGATACAAACCACTTCCTAATTGAAGATGGATTTCATAGGATTAGAAGACCAATGGATAATTAGAAGTATGGCTATTCAAAGATTATCTGAAGTATAAAAAAAGGAAAAAAAAGTGATAATTAAATGGATACACACATATTACGATAATTTGTGTATAGACAAAATCTGGAAACAAATAAATGTTGAAGATAAAAGAAAAGATAAACCTTCTCATAAAGACTTATCCTATATAAATGGGATTGGCTTCTATATAAAAGATTAAGAGAAGGGAAAAATATAATAATCACTTGATTAAATAACAAGTCCTTGCTAAGGAAGGACTTATAGAACCAAATCCATATTAGATTATTGATTTTGTTAAATACTTGTTGTAACGGGTATGCATGCTTCTGTACTAAATATAGAAACATATATATGCGTGTTTTATACCAAATCCATGTAAGAATATGTCGGGAACCTAGGTTTAACCTAGGGTTTTGAGTGGAAATTGGTAGAAATTGAGAGAGAGACAGAGAGTCGAAAGGGAGGGAAAATTCAGACAAAACATAGAGAAATCGGAGAGAAAGAACCGAGAGGGAGAAAAGACAGAGAGATTTCAGGGAGAGAATTGTAGAGAGAGAATACTTGAATTCAGATTATCATTCAACCCCTTGTTATCTAACTGATGTAGCCTATTTATAGTTTTTTCTATCTATCAGTTAGTGATAAACTGAAAGGTACAACAGCTACAATACAACAAGGTGCAACCAACTAGAATACATGTAATATACTTTGACTACTATATCCTTGGGGTCGTGACAATCTCTCCTCCTTTAGAGATTTCTTGTTCCCAAGAAATTACAACAACTGCATTGTTGTTTCTTCATCTAATCCCTATTTTCACTATCTGGTTCATCCTTCGCCTTCTCTTGTTCCTTTCTCTTTTCTTTTGTCTATTTTTTCTTTCTCCTTCTTGGCTTTATCTTATGGATGAAAGAAGAAACATCTCTTTGTTTTTTAAGTATTTCAAGCTCCCTTGAAGTACCTGCTTTACTTACCTTTGCTAAAACTAGCACCAAAAACTGATCTACACCATCTAAAATGGCAACAAGTCTGTCATATTGTTTAGGATCAAAACATTCAGAACAACAGTAAGATATTTTCCTGTCGGAATTGTCTTAACATTCTTGATGTTTGATTTAACCAAAGCTATGGACTCCTTAACCTTCTATGGAGCCAAAGGCAAAGAAACAATATTCTTAGGACTTTTGTTTTCAGAACAATTTGTCTCTTTCTCAATCTCAACATATTCTCCGTTAACTTCTTTCAATCCTGATGATTGATTGCCTGAATCAATCATCTCATGATCAAAACTTTTGAGATAGTCATCTTGAGCATCTTCTTCAAAAACTTCTTTTTTTAAGGAATTACGTTGTTCCTTTAGATCTTACTTTCTAAACATCCTAGACCTTTCTTTGAATAATTGGATTAGAATATTCCTTAGAAAGTAATTAAGCTAGAAGACTAACCTAATACCGTTTGGTTATCATAATCATGATTTCGTCCAGCTTTTGGCTGATATTAGCGAATTCTTCCATAAATTGCCTGCCAATTATTTGTACACTTCTTTCCAAGGAGTGCACGGCTTCTCTGGTTGCCGTATTCTCCAATTGCTTCTTGTAAATTCTTTCTGCCATCTCCACAATTCAAATTCTTTGAAAATTCACCTTTGCTTGCCTTCAATAAGAATCGCAAGTCAACAAGTTAGGATCTACTGCTCTAGATCAATTGCCAAGGATCGCCTAGATCAATTAACATAGATTCATCGGAATTCCACTTCTAAACTGCTTCTAGTACTTTCCTAAGTCACAATGCAATAGTCGAGGATCGTCGCTCTACAGTGAATTCAAAAAATCGATTGGATTTGTCTTTGAAAACAGCCTCTAGGAATCGCTTGCATCTGTCTCAATTAAGAATCGAGAATTGTCAGAATCACAGCCAAGAACTATTGGTCTACTTCACCTTCAAAATTCGAACCTTGATTAGCTGTTAATAATTGCCAAAATCACAGTTTAGAATCAACTTGCTCTAATACCAAATGTCAGGAACCTAGGTTTAACCTAGGGTTTTGAGTGGAAATTGGTAGAAATCGAGAGAGAGTGAGAATCAAAAGGGAGGGAGAATTCAGAAAGAACATAGAGAAATTAGAGAGAAAGAATCGAGAGGGAGAAAAGACAGAGAGAATTGTAAAGCGAGAAGACTTGAATTTAGATTCTTATTCAACCCCCTATTCCCTAACTGATGTAGCCTATTTATGGTCTTTCCTATCTTTCAATTAGGGCCTGTTTGATTGATCATATTTTCCATGGAAAATGGCCATTTTTCATGTAAATTTTAGTTTTGGAGGTGTTTGATTAGCTATATTTTCCAGGTAATACAAATTCTAACTTTGGTCACGTGATGGCCTTTTTCTCACTTTTGTTGGAAAACAAATTCTTTGGGTTTGGGTGTGTGTGTGTGTGGGGGGGGGGGGGGGGGGGGGGGGGAAGAATACATTTTCCAGGCAATTCACTCACTCGCTTCACTCCCGACCGCTTCTTCATCCTCAAGTTTCTCTTCCCATTTGGTGCCGAATCTTCCCCTTGTTCGTTGCCATCTCCGTCGAAGACGAGTTCCGAGGGTTCATCTTCATCTTCGTTCAAGGTAAGGTTTCCAGTCATCTTATGTTTTCATTTCCGACTTCCCCATCCCCTGGAAGCAGATCTGCAGCGAGGGAGGGACAAAGAGCAAACGAGAGGCAGAGACGGAGTGAGTGAGTGAGAGAGAGGCAGCGAGCGAGAGCAACGGTGAGCGGCCGATAGTGAGCGATCGTTTCCTCTCCATCATCCCCTTCCCCTTCCCCTTCCCTCTTACACGGCTCTACAACAACCCTAAGACCCGATTCGATCTGACCCACAAACAACCCATCACCGATCATGTTCTTCCACTTTTCTTTCTTTATGCAATTCCATGCATATTCATTCATTTGTTATAATATACAAAGTGGTTTTCTTTGGAAGGCTATATGGACAGTGAGGCCTTTATTTGTATGAATGACATAACTTGAATCTGTTCTCACCATTAATGATTTCATCATTGATAATTGTAGGAAGAGAAGATGCATTAGGACTGACTAGTGCTTTGTGTGTAAGGTGTAGGGATTTGGTAGATCTTTGGAAAATAATAACAATCAAACACCAAAAGTTGGAAAAGTATAACAATTTCTAGGTAGAAAATTAAACCAATCAAATTCTTTCAATTGACATTTTCTCTGGAATTTAATTCTAGGCAATTCAATTGCCTAGAAAATATTTTCTTTTCATGCAAATTCCATGCTTGCAATCAAACGCACCCTTAGTGATAAATTGAAAGGTACAACCACTACTATACAACAAGGTACAACCAACTACAATACATGTAATATATTATGACTACTATATCTTTGGGGTCCTGACAGAATAGGTATATTTTTTATTAAATAAATATAGAAATGAGGATATATCTCATTCAAAATTCATATAGGAATACGCATTCCAACTCCAAGTAGGAATATGCATTAGTAGATGTATATATTATATACACATAGAGGGGTAGATAGATAGAGATAGCATGCAAAGATGAAAAGAAGAGAGTAGGATTAAAGGAAGGAGTCATTAGCAAGTCGTGGTCTAGCTTAGTTCTTCATAAGCTCCTATTCAGTTTGGCCTTTAAAGTCAAACATGGTCAAGGTGAGTAGACAATCTATTATTGTGATAAATGGTTTTTTTATTTTCTCATCAACTATCATGTATACAATAATTTTTTTTTTTTTTTTTAAATTTGCAATGCTTGTGGAAAAGAAAATTATCCCTCAAAATATTTTATTCCTTTATGTCAAATTATTTGTGTTAAAATTGTAGAGGCTAGATTGTTGGGACAAGTCCTTTATTACTCTTCTGTTTGCTCAGTGCTTAACTGATAATTGCTATGCATTTGATTCTTTATTACAAATCAGTTTGTTAAATATTGTTGATTGATCAGTTTGATACATGATACATGAATTTATACATATGTTAAATGTTTTGTGAGCACCTTTGATTGAATATTGCAAGTTAACGGTGGTAAACATTAGCCCTGGTGCACCTTGACAACCCGACTTAGCAAGGGTAATGCTAACCGTGTGTGTCAGCCAACACGTGGACTTACTTTGGAATGGATGTGGTCAATGACTGTCATATTGATATGTTCTGCTTAATGTACTCCCATGAAATAGAAAGTATTGGTTTCTTGATTAGTCTCAAAAAGAAAATAGTTTATTTGAAAAAGAAAGAATTTTCTTGGAAAAGAATTTGTTTGCCTTATTATGAAAAATAATTTTTCTTTCATTTATTTCCTGAGAAAATTATTTATTCAATAAAAGCTTGTGCTTCTGGCTTGTCCGTATTCCCACAATATATATTGTTTTGTTTGCTGGGTTTCAACTCATTAAATACTATTTTAGATTTTTAGGCCACGGTTCAGCTGTAGAACCTGTGCATCAATCAACTTGAAGGAAGAAGTCGATTTAGTTATCCCAATTAGTTTAGCTGTTCATTTTGGCATGTCCCACTTTGTTCTTTTGGGCTTTCGTTTGATCTTAGTAGTTTTTATTGATTCTTAGTAGTTTTCTTTGAGACTGTTACAGGCAGGATTTGTTCAAACAATTATTCAGTTTTTTTTATGGATTGGATTTCAGTTTGAATAAAATTTTTTGTTATTGCTATGACATGATTCATTTAGAGGTTTACCAAATTCTAACGGGCCTTTGGTTTGTTAAGACGTTAGGTGCCATTCATGGGCCCCCCCATGGGTCGTGACACCCAATTTCCAGCTGCCGTATTTTTTAAATGTCATATTTCAGACAAAGAGAAGATTTAAGGGGAGCCTTTGAAGCCCAAACTTCTCTCCAAGGATGCTCCCATTACTATGACTAACCAGAGCCTTGTAAAATGATTCCACTTGAAAGTGATCATTAATATATCCAACCTTAGTAAAATTGGTCCACCAAATGCAATCATCATTTCCTTGGGAAGGTGGTTGAGAATAAAAAAATTGCTATCAACTTCTTAAACTGCCTGATTTCCTATCATTGCAGTTGTGCCTGGAGGAGAGTGTTGTGTACCTTGGAGTCAACATGATCAAAGAATCACCAACCTCTGCCCTTTTATCCCATCAGCCAAATTAGAGCCATAAAACCCATTTTCAGTCTCGTATCTTGACAAATCACGTGATTGCAAGAAATCATCTGATCCCTTTTTCCTGACTTTAGAGGAGAGTGTTGTGTGCCCTATTGGAACCAATGAGACCAAAGACCCACCAAATACTATCTCCTATCACTATAAACTAGCGTCTTTTAACTTTTCAAGGTCCTTACTCCTGAGGGCTAGATCTTAAGGTGTGACATAAACTATGTAAGAAAGACACAATACTCCTAGTTCAAGATTGGTTTAACTTCCTTTAACATGTATTGCCTCTTCCAAATGCTAAAATTGTTCTAAAACAATATCCAATAAGTCCCACTCTAAAAGATTCTCTTAGAGGGATCCCATATAGCTAAAAGCCAAGCAATCCACTTTACAATTGGGAAGAGGGGACTTTCCTTATTTCTTAAACTCCTCACCTATTGGATATGAACTAGGCCACTAAGTTTAACGTTTGCACCAATGACTGTTCCAAAACTTGAAGGCAGTTCAAATGACAAAAGTGTTGAAGAAAATGATAACAGATAGTATTTGTATTTCTATTACTTATTTAGCTTGATGTTGCTGCTAAGTTTTGTTATTTTGTTATTTTTGTTTTGCTGTTAAGACTTAGCACTTCTGTTAATAGCTGAGTATAAATACCAGCTAGCTTATGTTTGTTATTCATTCAATATAGAAAGGACAAGGCATTCTTTGTTGCTTTTCTCTTCCTGTTTCTAATCTTTGTTTCTTACATGGTATTAGAGCCATAGCTATGGCTTCTGATCCGAATTGTAGTGCTTCTTCTTTTCCTCGATCTTCCGCATCTTTTCTTTCAGATTCGCAACTCGATTTCTCTTCGGTTGCCAAAGCTCTTAATTACAGTTCAATTCTGCTAGGAACGAGCAATTATCTGTTCTAGAAGGCGCAAGTTCTTGCCACCGTTAGGGCATATGATTTGTCGCAATTCCTCAATAAACATCCTCCTCCTCCTAAATATCTTCCTACTCCAAAATCAAACTTGAATTCCGAGTTGAATCCAATTGGAGAAGGACCAGATGGATCGATTCTCAATCCAGCTTACATGAATTGGATTAGGTCAAAGCAGCTGCTCCTTGGATGACTGTTTTCAACAATGGAGCAGGACGTACTTGTTCAGGTAATTCACTGTGAGTCTTCATCAGAGGTATGGCTTTCGCTTGAGAACTTGTATTCTTAGCAAACTATTGCAAAATCCTTCCAGTTGAAACAATAGTTGCGGTCGGTAAAGAAAGATTCTCTATCTGTTAACGACTATATTCTAAAAATTAAGACAATTGGACATACTTTGGCTGCTATTGGAGAACCCCTAGTTGATAAAGATCTACTATTAGCTATATTAAATGGATTGGATCGTGAGTATGAAACTTTAGTCAACCTGATCACTTATCAAATGGATGAAATCAATATTGAGAAAGTACAATATCTCCTGCTTATGCATGAGCAATGCCTAGCTACCAAAAATCAGTCTGTTCTTTCTTCTGTTAGTTCTGATATGGGTAGCTCAATGAATGTTAATGTTGTCTCCTATGGATCAAGATCTGGTGATAGGTTTGCTAATAACAGAGGTAGTTTTGCTCCTAGAGGGGGTGGTTATGTGAATAGAGGAGGTCGTGGCCGTGGTGGCAGGTTTGGTGGCAGATGCATATATTGTCAACTTTGTGGCAAACCTGGTCATTTAGTTGACAAGTGTTATCATCGTTTTGATAGAAACTTTTAGAGAGTTTCTGCTCAAAATCAAAATGCCTCCAAATTTAACAGTCAGTTTCAACCGTCCAATCAGTTTCAAACAGATTATCAAGCCTTTTTAACTAGTCCTAATGAGTCTAGTGAGGCTTACATGGTTGAGGTAGGTTCTATGTCACCTTGTGGGTAAACTTTTGAAACTCAATCCCTGCCTTCTTCTTCTCGTGGAGAAGCTCCATGGTTTGTTGACTCTAGAGCAAGCAGCCACATTACTACCAGCCTCAACAATCTATCGGTTCATTCTCCATATCACGACAGTGACAAAGTAGCTATTGGTGATGGTAAGAAATTGCCTATATCTAATATTTGTTACAGCAATCTATACACTCATACTAAACCTGTTTTAGTTCTTGATTTGCCTAATGTCTTACATGTTCCACATATGAATAAAAGTCTTCTTAGTGTTTCCCAGTTAACCAAAGACAATAATGTTGTTGTTGAGTTTAATTCTATTTCTTGTGTGATTAAGGACAAGGATTTAGGGCTAGTGCTACTTCGAGGACTACTTAAGGATGGTTTATATCAATTGACATCAGCTTTTGATCCAGCTGAGTCCACACTTGCTGTTTCATCCAAGTTTTCCAAGTCTTCGAGTGTTATTGTTATGTATCCTTCTGTTTTTCACAAATGTAATCAACAGAGTCATGTTGTTCCTGATCTGTTGTCTAACAATGTCCGTGTCGCCTATACTACTTCAAATAATATTGTACAGCAGTGGCATGCCAAGTTGGGGCACCCTACTTCTCATGTACTGAAACATGTTTTGAATAAAATTCGAGTTTCTTGTTCAAACTCTGATTTTGCATTTTGTGATTCTTGCAAACTTGGTAAGCTACATCAGTTACCTTTTTCTTCTTGTCCAATAACTACAACACATCCATTAGAATTGGTGTATGTTGATGTATGGGGTCCAGCACCTATTCTTTCTACTGAGGGATTTAGATACTATATGATTCTTGTTGATGCTTATTCACGTTATTCTTGGTTGTATCCTCTGAAATTAAAATCTGATGTTCTCTCCACACTCAGTGCTTTTCACAAATTAGCTGAGTTGCAATATAACTTCAAACTTAAAAGTCTACAAACTGACAATGGTGGGGAATTTAAAGCCTTGTTGCCTTATCTTCATTCATGTGGTATACAACCTAGATTTACATGTCCTTACACACACCAACAAAATGGGACTTACATGCAAATGTTGAAGGGAGGTCTAAACTGAAGGGAATTCCAAGTCTGAAGGGAGGTCTAAACTGAGGGGAAATGTTGAAAAAAATGATAATAGATAGTATTTGTATTTCTGTTACTTATTTAGCTTGATGTTGCTGCTAAGTTCTGTTATTCTGTTGTTTTTGTTTTGCTGTTAAGACTTACCGCTTCTGTTAATAGCTGAGTATAAATACCAGCTAGCTTATGTTTGTTATTCATTCAATATAGAAAGGACGAGGCATTCTTTGTTGCTCTTCTCTTCCTGTTTCTAATCTTCGTTTCTTACAAAAAGGCAGCTACTTCCTAAATACCTAACTTCTGGAAGAGCAATGCATATCAATTGAGAACTTCCTTATTTATTGCATTGTTAAGGGAGGCTCATTTTCACAGGTTGGTTATGTTTCGGATGTGTAGATCTGAACCAAACAGTGGCAGATTTGGTTGGATAGGTTGGAGATTTTTTCTAAATGATGTTGGTTTTATTTTCTCCTTCTCTAGTTTTGGAATTTGGGAAGGTGGAATTAAAAGATCTTGTGGAAGTAGGGAACCAGTGTATAGCGTTGAAAGATTCCAGGTAGCCTCTAGAGTTGGGTGAATGGACAGGTTAACCCCTTCTTGAAACATTTGGATTGGTATAGTTTGAATCTACTGCTTGGAACCCCTTTAGACACCTTGTATTGAAATGCTTTGTGACAGGAAAAAAGTCCTAAGAACGTCTGTACCTTCAGCAGTGATGTTATAATACTACTGGGATTGGTCGTAAAAAAAAAACACTATATTATTTGATTTCATGAATCTGCTTTTTCATCTATGAACCATGCATCATCCTCATTGGTGACTATGCTCCAATCAGGGATAATTTATGTTTTCTCTTACATCTGATATCTTTTTTTGTCACTTTGGCTAGGTTTTATCTGAAGATTTGCCTTCTATGATTGCTAGAATATCTTTCCCTAAGTCAATGCGCTGGAACTCTCAGGTGTGTACCAATTTAATGATGTAGCTTGATTGTTTGATGCTTGATTGAGAGCAGCTCATGTAGTTCCCATGTTTTTAAGATCAAGCATTTAATTGCTCCATCATGTAGTCTACTATATATTATTTGTTCCCATGCTTCAGTGAATATTAGTTGTAATCCATTGACATACTTTCTGCCCACTAGAATTTATTATTGCAACTTAGTGCGTTTATGCCTCTGCATTTTTGTTTGTTAATTTATCTATATTTTCTGCTATGGCATTTTACTAGGTGGCAAACTAATTTGTTCTGCATTGTGATGATTATTTTCTATTTTCAATAAAGTGAAAATGCTGTTCGTTTGCTTGTATTTTGTAGGTCATGTTTAGCAGGCCAATTCGTTGGATTTTGGCCCTCCATGGAGATGTAGTTATTCCATTTACATTTGCTGGTGTATTAAGGTCAGTGTTAGCATCAACATCTATTATTTCTCTCTCTCTCTTTGAAGACATATCTGAGGATTGGCACTAGTAAGATATTTTATGTCAGACAATATATTTCTGCTATTGTTATCACTTCCTCATCTTAATTAGTATTGCTAGTTTCTTTGATATTCCATTTTGCTTGTCTGTTTTAAAAGGTTTTTTTTTTTTTTTTTCTGCAAATCTGTTTGAAAGGAATTATTCATCTGAAGTGTGTAGCCATTTACATGCATACTGCACTTTATCTGGGTGTTCTTTTGTGAGTTTTAAAGTATTTTTTCTTCTTTATTTTGTGTTATCTAGTAGTACAATTTTATCTAATATTTTTCTTTTTTCTTTTCCCCGATGGAACAAGGAAGAGTAGAAAAATGGTAGATCATTACTTGTAGTTAAGCCCTGAGGAATGCAAAGGGGATGATGGCTCTGGTTTCTACTCATAAGAATTTTAATGTATCAAGTGCATAGAGCATACTAATATAATTGTGGAGAGTTTTTGTTTCTCCTTGTTCATGAGTTAACCACATTGCTTTATATATTGAGTTTGTGAAGTCCATTACTAGATATGCTAGAAGTATATGGATTTGCTGATAGTGGACTGCTAAATTATGGACAGATAACTTGCTTTAACTACAAATGGAACTAATATATATATATAAATTATTTAGTATAAGGAGGCCTTTAGTTGTAGATGACTTTATTAACTTATTATTAATAGGTGTCTTATTGTTGATTTAGGCCTCATGGCTGTTAATATGTTACCAAAAAATGGATTTGCAGCTTTATAGCTCACGTTACTTGTTCTGTTCTCTTTTTTCATTGAACTTTAATTCTTCATTTTCTTATATTGTTCTGTAGTGGAAACCTATCCTATGGCCTCCGGAATACTCCATCTGCTACTGTGAGGGTAATGTCCATGAAACTAAACATTGTCAACTTCCTAAATGTTTTGGCTGTTTTACTGAAAAAAAAGTGATTAATGACAATACTTGTGTAGTATGTATTATTTCCATTTTCTGTTAACATTTAGGTCATCTTTCTCTTTTTGTTGTTCCTCCTATACTTATTGATGACAGATGTGGGGGGCTTTCTCACTGTCTGGCGCCATTAGCAACCTCTTAGTTATGATGCTATCAATTTGTCACTGGATTTATGAATTCATAATTCTACTTTGCCATTACAAACTTTTGAAATAATTTGTTGCCTATTCTCTTGACTATAAATACGTACAGAATCTCTGTAACTAATTCTTTTTCCAGGTTGAAAGTGCAGAATCATATTCCAACATAATGCAGCATGCTGGAATTTCTGTTGCAATTGAGGTATAACCATGATATTTAACTTCTCATTCTATTTATGTTGCTAATTAGCATTAACAAGCAGAAAGTATTTGCTTCTAAAGAAGGTGTTTTATTTTACAGCAACGCAAGAGAACAATTTTGGAACGCTCAAATAATTTAGCAAAAGGTGTTAATGGATGTATTGTTGTGCAGACTGCCTTACTTGATGAGGTAACAGACTTGCTTTTGTATTTTTGTTGTCATTCAGAATGATAAATGATCTTCCCTCATGAAATTTAGGTTGCAAATCTTGTTGAGGCACCTGTTCCAATACTGGGGAGGTTTCACGAGTCATTCTTAGAGCTTCCAAAAGATCTACTGATAATGGTATGACTTCCAGTTTGCAAATGTTTTGCTTGGCTGAATGGTTCTGTGTTCTGGTTCCAAGTGTGAGTGACAAAATACTGATGGAGCATTTTTCAGTTGAAGTATCCAGTCTATCTGTCCAATAAGCTCAATTTCAATGCAAATAGGCCAATCAAAGTAATTCAAGGATGCTCTTGTGCAAAACCTTCTCAAATCTGTCTATGGAGTGTACTGATGAAAATATAGTGGAGAAAAAACATACATGCAAGTAGACCTGAATCTAAGACCGCCCCCAAAACCCAGTTTTCAGATATATTAGACAATTAATTGCAATAAAGACTAACCTGTTATGTAATGGATCCTAGAAATATATATATATATATATATCTGTATCTTACAGACCATTCTCTGTTTTGCTGAGATATAGATGTAGAGGCGTGTTCTGATGGAATGATAAATATCATTAGGGCAAAATAACAATCCCTTGCAAGATGAATCTTAGGAGCAGAAATTCTGAGAAAGCAGTATCCAGCATGGTGGCCACAAAGTGCGTGGATTTAAGATGTTTTATCTTTGGTCCTTGCATGAAGTGCTTAAATGTTCTATGCCTCTTGTCTTCTTTCCCCCACTTTTGATTTCTTGCATGTGTGTAGGTATGTGCTTAAAGTTAGTCGATTTGTTTTGTGAACTTTTTATGCTGAAGTTGCAGCAAGAGTTTCTTCCCCCTTTTCATGCACAGAATCAGGCTTTTTATATATGCAATTATACTCATAGCTTGGACATGTCTTAAAATAGTTTCTGCTTCCTGCATGATAATATTGATCTTCTGTGAAAAGATATTGCCCCTATAATTTTTGCTCCTATACAAAAACAGAGTATTTCCATTATATAGATGAAGTGTTGTATATGTTGATGATCCCTGCTTTTGTGGCAAATAGTTTGGTGGATCTTCCTACTTGCCACGCCCTATGAGATCCATATATCAAACTGGGCTTTCATTTGCCTTCCCAATTCTTGGTTTTCCTTCTTTTGCTTTGTTCTATTAGGCTGGAAAAATAAAGGCATAGAACATCAAATGTCAATCCTAGTTCTAGTTTAAGTAGTTCATGTGCCAATGACCCTAGATTTGGACTTGTTCTAGCAACTTGCTATTACTTGCTTCATTTGAGTATTTAATTTGGAGCAGTTAATAATCAATGGGACAAAAGAAGGTGTGAATAACAAAGTTGAATTCTGGAGAAATGCCTTAGAATCCAAAGCTTTTAAACTAAGTAGGTTGAAAACTAAATATGTGGAATGTAACTTCAGTAATAATATAAGTGTGAATGATATTATTGTGAAAGTTGGAGATCAAGTTATTCTCAGAAAAGATCAATTTTGATATCTTGGACCAATGGTTGAAAAAAAGGAGAGAATATAGAGATGTTACTCATAGAATTAAGACATGATGGTTAAAGTGGAGAAGTTTGTCCAAGATTTTTATGTGATCGTAAGATTCCTTTGCAGGTCGTATGGAAACCTAAAAAACTCTAAAATTGGAATTCCAGTTCCAGAGTTTTAATTAATTCTTGTATCTGGAATTAAAAAAGTGCAAGACTTGGAATTCCATTACCCTCAAACTTTGGAATTAGAATTTGATCAAAGTTGGTTGGAATTGTCGAATAAAGAAATGGAATTCTCAAGCCCAACATATTTATTTATTTTATTTCCACAAATACCCCTCCTCCATTCTATTTACTACCCTTTTCTATCTTCATTTTTGTCATCTTCTTCTTCGCCTTCTCCTCCCCATCTCCTCTATATTTGTGATGCTTGTAATAGAAAGCTAAGACAACAAAAGAAACCTAGGGCACAAAGGTACAACAAGAGAGAAGAAAATGCTCTCGTGTAATTCATTGAACTGAAATGATTAAAATGAATCAAAGATACAAGAGAAGAGGCATTGCTGAGTTTATAAACTCAACGAGCCTAAGGCCAGAATGTCGAGCCGCCTAACTAAGTTACACCAAAGCAATCAACAACAACATATATATATATATATATGAACAAGCCCAGAGGAATTAGGAATAGACTCTAAGCAAATACACTTTTTCTATGATACATGCAGCTTATTAAATATAGAAAATCTAACTAAAATCTAGGAATTTAAATTACAAATACAACAATAGATAAGGGAGAAATTTTCTCCTAAATTTTCTAGGTTTCCTCCTACTTCTTAGGAATAGATGAAGCCTCATCTTTTCCTATTTCTTTGGAACGGTTGGGGCTTTATCTCTTTTCTATTCAATCTGGTCTTTCAGATTCTTTTTTATCGTGAATTCCTCCTCAACACTCCCTTTCAAACTGGTGAATAAATGTCTTTCATTCCCACCTTGCCTCTAATCAGCTCAAATCCTTGTTCATTGCCTTAGTGAGGATATCAACTTCTTGTATACCTGTAGGAATATATACCAGATTGATACCACCATCTTCAATCATTTGCTTGATAAAATGTCTATCTATCCTCACATATTTCATCCGGTCATGTTGTATTAGATTATTTACTATACTTATAGCAAACTTGCTATCACAGTATAGCCTTGTAGGAGTAGCATTATCTTCCATAAATTTTTCCAGCCATATTACCTCACATATACCTTGAGCCTATGTTGTATGGAAACGGGAAACGAGCATTTTTCTAAAAAAATAAGTGTAAACCGTTCCGAAACAAGAAACGTTTCCCGGTTTGGAAATGGTTCGGAAACGCCAAAACGACATCTCCAAGTCGTTTTCATGCTCCACTGCCTTGAGCTATGGCTCGGTTTTCTACCTCAACACTGCTTCTAGCCACTACACACTGCTTCTTGCTCCTCCATATCACAAAGTTTCCCCATACCTTGGTGCAAAACTCGGAAGTGTATTTACTGTCCTCTAAAGAACCTACCCAATCAACATCTACAAAACACTGAATTCCTCGATCTTCATTCATCTTGAATAAGATTCCCTTACCAAGAGTTCCCTTATCAATTAAGGAAATGGCAAAATTCACAGGAGTAGCACAAGGCTTACAATCTTGCATAGCAACCTTCTTCAATAAATCCAAAATGTACTTGGATTGAATAAGGTAAATGCCACTGTGATCCCGATATGCTTCAAACTCTAGAAAATAGTTGATAGAATCTAGGGTTTTAAGAGCAAAATGGGTATCCAAATCTTGAATACATGCCCGAAGAGCTGAAGAATCAAAGCCCGAAACCAAAATATCATCTACATAGACCATAATGAACAACACAAACTTAGGAGTCCATTTAATAAACAAAGAGCCATCAGACACAGCTCTTGTTAGTCCATCGAGGGACTTTTTCATCCTACATACATGAGAGGGAAATTGTGAACTAACAAACCCTTCTGGCTGTGACATAAAAATCTCTTCCATAAGATCACCATTTAGAAAGGCATTGTTGACATCAACCTGTTGTATATCCCAGTCAAAAGTCACAGCTAATGAGAATAACACTCTAATAGTAGGGGCCTTAACAATAGGGTTTTGAAGAAAGCATGATGTCCCAGCCTGTAATGATGTAGCCAAATAGTATCCTTGTGGGGTATATGTGGTTCTGGAAGGCATGTTAAGGGTTGCTTCCACCTGCCAACAGGTAATTTCTCAGATTTCTCAAGATAGTATAAGCCATCACATTCCTTAGCATGTCCAATCATCAGTCCAAAGTCCTTGTTTTGAAACCAACAACAAGACAGAAGAAAAAACACTTTGCAATTAGTGTCATAAGATAGCTTGGATACGGAGATTAGGTTTGGACAATTTAGGCACATGAAGAACATTTTTTAGGGTCAAGGAATGGTTGATTTTGATCTTTCCTATTCCAGCTACTGTGATCAAAGAACCATCAGTTGTAGCAATTTTTCGATTGGTAGAACAGGGTGAGTATGAGAGAAAAAACTGGGATGAATGAGTCATATGGTCTGTGGTTCTGGAGTCAATAATCTGAGTCTTTTAAGAGATGTATCAAAGGCATTTAAAGCATGTGAAATTGAGGTTTTACTTGATTGTTGCAGTGTGCATGTACCTGAAGAGGATGGTGCCTCAAGGGTACTTAAAAAGTACCGCAACCTTTCAATCTCCTCCTTGTTGAATTCTTTTGGTTCACAGGACTGTTTTTCCTCCTGTAGAGTTGCCATATTAACTTTCCCGTAGCTCCTATGCTGATGTTGTCCACCTCTATTTCCCCATTCCTTGCTTGGTGGCTTTCCATGTAGCTTATAGCACATCTCCCTAGTATGCCGTGGTTTCTTGCAAAAAGTACACCACATCTTCTCACGGTTGTCATTCCCCATGGATTTGATACCTGTTTTTCCATTTTCTCCTAGCAGTTGGTCATTCTTAAACCCACGATTTCCTCTTTCTTTTGCCACCATTGCTGAGGGCTCAACTGGTTTGGGGTCCAACATGACACCTCTCTTGCTTTTCTTAACTATGATAATTGAAATTACTTTATTAAGTGAAGGTAAGTCATCCTTGCCTAGGATTTGAACTCTCACCTGATCATACTCCACATTTAGGCCTGCAAGAAAATCATAGGTGCGATCTTTGTCTATGAAAGCTTTCAAGGTGGGTACATCATCACTGTTCTTCATCTCAATTACCCTATAGTGATCCATTTCTTGCCATAGTCCCTTTAGGAAATTGGCATACTCGGTGACAACTCTGTTATCTTGCTTTGCTATAGCTATTTTGGTCTTTAACATGAGCCCTTTCTACATCCTGGTTCACAAACAGAAGGGGGAAAGGCCACTACTGACAATCAATTTTAATAGATTTACTCAAGAAGGAAAAATCCAGAACCCGAACCAAGGCTATACCAATCATTAGACCCAACTTTTGGAAATGAGGTAATACCTCTTAGCTCTCCTTCTAACATTGATCCCTTGATTGACATTGATTTTCCCATAACACTCAGGAAAGGAACCAAAGAGTGCACAAAACATCCCTTATACCCAATATCTCACTTTGTATCCTTTACAAGATGCTCTTCATCTCATAGAAGTTTCCTTGCAAACATAAACACAACATCCATTCCCACAACATTATTAGAGGCTTTAAACTGTGAGAAGTGGAAGAATATGCTATGAATGTTGAAATGTAGGCCCTGGAGAAGAACAATACTTGGGAGATTGTGGATTTACCAAAAGGAAAGAAACTAGTGGGATGCAAGTGGGTCTTCACAGTCAAGTATAGAGCGGATGGGACACTTGAAAGATACAAAGCTAGGTTGCTAGCTAAAGGATATTGTCACAACCTAGGGTTGGGCTAGGGTTTAGAAAGGAAACTAAGAAGAATTCGGGAGAGAGAAATTAGAATTGGAGGGAGAGACTAAGCAAAAACATAGAGAATAGAGGGAAAATAGGGAGATCGAGAGAGAGAAATGTAGGGAGAGAAGTCTGAATTCAATATATCATTCCACCAAACAAATTCTAGAAACATCACTCATGTGCTCTCAACAGAAATTAAAAATATCTCCTAACAAACAATTGTGGCTCAATTACATTATTGCCCCTCTATTACCCTCGGGAATGTAATAATTCCCCCCTCCTTGAGAGAGTTCTTGTCCCCAAGAACTTACAGCAATTGGCCATTGTTATTCATCCAATCCCAGGTTTATTTATCTAAATTATTCTTCTTTCTTTCTTTCTCCTTCTAGGCTTTTTCCTCTTTTCTTTTACGTTCTTATTCTCTTGCTCTTCCTCTACTAGGACCAACACTAGAAATTGGTCTGCAGCATTTGCTCCAGTTGAAAGGACAGCAAGACTGTCATATTGCTTGGGATCAAACATATTCATAACAGCAGTGAGATATTTTCCTGCTAGAATTGTCGTCGTCATCTTGACACCTAATTTAACCAAAGTCACAAATTCCTCAGCCCTTCCGAAGCCAAGAGCAAGGGTGTAGTATGCCTAGAACCTTTATTCTCAAGACCAAGCCTCTTAAGGTTCCATTCCTGAATATTAGCCGGTGGCACCCGAGGTACTGCAATGGACTTTGCTTCCTCTATCAATTCATTGAATAATTCTTCATTTATCTCATGTAACCTCCCAATAGGCACATCTTGATTCATTAGCTCCTCTTCTTGTTTATTGACAACTGTAACCGAATATGTAGAAAAATAACCTCTTGCTAGTTGATTTTAACTTAATCAATCTCGAATGAGATCCTAAAATATATACACAATGGATTCTAAGAATTCTCCTAGATTTTAGAGATTATATTCCTACTTTGTAGGACTAGGTTACAACAAACTTAAATACAAACAAATCTAATAAAAAAAAACTAACTAAGAAGATACAATACAATAGTAAGATAAATCAAGATAAATCAGAAAGATAAACTTGCAGCAAATAACGAGCAGCTCCATCACAATCAACACACACGGCCCAACAGCCTATCAATCAAATAACACCAAATATTTTATCAGAATACATTTCAACAAATTTCTTCCCCAGTGGAACCTTAATAACGTCTTCGATAGCTGTCATTCCTTCTTTGTAATCCTGAATTGTTTGCCTCCAATTCAGGTCTTTCCTTAGCTGTAGTAGAAAAATTCAGAACAGACAAACTGCCTTCCGGAACTTTTCTTTTTAATGAATCAAAAAGTTTCTTGGAAAAACATTTAGCTAGAATACTAACCTGGAACTTTTGTTTCATGCCTAGTAGGTTAACAATGGAAGTTATATACCTACTGAAGCGCCTAATGGAAAGGTATCGAGATACGGAGACAAGGGTCAGAACATGCGGAGGGGATACTGAACCGTTTAAAATTACAATGAGACTGCATCAAGGTTATGCACTAAGTGCATACTTATTTGCTTTAGTAATGGATGAACTCACTAAACATGTTCAGACAGAGGTGCCATGGTGTATGCTATTTGCAGATGACGTAGTGTTGGTGGATGAAACAAAAGAGGGAGTGAACACTAAGCTTGAGTTGTGGAGAAACAATTTAGAATCTAAGGGATTTAAATTAAGTAAAAAGAAAATAAAATATATAGAATATAAATTTAGTAAGAATGCAAGAGTGGTGGATGTTATATAAAATTGGAAGACCAAATCATACAAAAAAAATACCATTTTCGATATTTGGGATTAGTGATTCAAAAGGATGGAGAAATTCACGAGGATGTCACGCATAGAATTAAGGCAGGTTGGCTAAAATAGAGAAATGCATCAGGGTGTTATGTGATGGAAAAATCCCATTAAAATTGAAAGAAAAATTCTATAAAACAGTTATAAGACCAATTTTGTTGTATGACTCAAAATGTTGGGCAATCAAGCACCAGCATGAACAAAAGACGAGTGTAGCCGAGATGAAGATGCTAAGATGGATGTGCGGCCATATAAGAAAAGATAAAATTAAAAATGAGGTTATTCGTAATAAGGTAGGAGTAGTGCCAATCTAGGAGAAGATGAGAGAGACTAGACTAAGATGGTTTGATCATGTGAGAAGAAGACCAAGAGACGCTCATGTGAGGAGAGTTGATGAAATGGAACAATTAGTCAAAAAAAGGTAGAGGCAGAACCCAAGAAGACTTTGTGAGAGACATTAAAGTTTGATATGAAGTGTATGAGCTTAAATGAAGATATGACAAAAGACAGAAATACATAGAAGTCTAGAATTCATGTAACCGACCCCACATAGTAGGATGAAGGCTGGATATATTGTTGTTGTTGTTACTAATCTGGAACTTCTGTGAAAAAGGAATCAGTAAGTCATCTAGCTTGTGTTTAAGGTCAACGAGTTGATTGCGTCCTTCCTAAATTTCTTTTCTTGTTGTAGTGCATTCCTCCTCGAGTCCTTTTCTGATTGTAGCCCATTCTTCTTGATACTAACTTGCCTCCACCTAAATTTCTCCCAATCCTGAAGGTCGCTTGACTCACAATCGAGGACCAATTGGAAATTAACTGCCGAGAAGTGTTGCGAAGTAATAACCGAGTACCGTTGGAAATTAATAGTCGAGGAGTGTCGGAAATCATCGCCAAGAATCAACCTGTATGTATTGCTAGAATTAGTTGGCTCTGCCTCGCTACTCTGCTTCTCCTTCAATTCCAAGCCGAACCTGGATCTGCCTCAATTTGATATTGCTGCTGATATCGACTCTGATCTTCCTTCCTAATACTAGCTTCGCAAGAGTTCGATTGGCTCTCATTTGAACTCCTTGTGAATCGCCTATTCTTAGTTTTGCTGACTCTTCTTTACCACATGCAGCGACCTAAATCCACCCACTATGGAACAATAGTTGAAATTCGCCTGGATCTACTTCGTGACTCATTGTCGAGAATCAACCTCCTACCTCGCCTTCACAATTTGAACCGAGAAGTGACCGAAAATCTCCTGTCTTGGCATCGTTGGATTTGCTACTCCGATTGATTACAATCTATCTCTGATGAAGTCGGATCGGAATTTCTATAAGGAATCGCCGAAAATCACAACCAATAATCGTTGCCTCTAATACTAGATGTCACAACCTGAGGTTGGGCTAGGGTTTGTAAAGGAAATTGAGAAGAATTTAGGAGAGAGAGAGCAAAATTAGAGGGAGTGACTGAGCAGAAACAATGAGAATAGAGGGAAAACAAGGGAGATCGAGAAAGAGAAATGCAGGGAAAGAAGTTTGAATTTAATCTATCATTTCACCATGACATTCTCTACATACTATAGCCTATTTATCGGTTGCTAACTAGAAGCAGATTCTAGAAACAACACCCATGTGCTCTCAAACAATTGTAGCTCAATTACATTATTGCCCCTCTATTGCCCTTGCAAATGTGACAGATACAACTAAACATATGGGATAGATTACCAAGAAACCTTTGCCCTGGTAGCCAAGATGAACACGGTGAAAATTCTTTTGTCCCGAGCAGCTAACTTTGACTAGCCTTTACAGCGGTTTGATGTGAAAAATGCATCCTTCCACGGAGAGCTTGAGGAGGAAATTTACATGGAAAGACCCCCAGGGTTCAACAGGAACATAGCTAGAAACAAGGTTTGCATGCTCAAGAAGGCACTATATGGCCGGAAACAATCATCAAGAGCTTAGTTTGGGAGATTTTCCAAGGTAATGCAAGCCATTGGGTACAAGCTGAGCCAAGGGGATCACACCCTATTCATAAAACACTCAAGTTCAGGTTCAATTACTACTCTTGTTGTTTATGTTGGTGACATTATAGTGGCAGGAAATGATGAAAAGGAGAGGCAAAACTTGGGAACCCTAGGAAAGGGGATTTTATTCAAGCAAAGTGACAAACTCACCCTTGAGGCCTACACCGATGCTGATTATGCAAGCTCAATGGTTGATAGGAGGTCCACCATAGGATACTACATTTTCTTAGGAGGAAACTTAGTTACTTGGAGGAGCAAAAAGAAGAATGTTGTTGTAGGATCAAGTGCAGAATCAGAATTTTGGACAATGGCACAGGGTATATGTGAGCTGTTATGGTTGAATTTTATTTTGGAAGATCTAAGACCTAAGTGGGATGGTCCTATGAAGCTTTATTGTGACAATAAGTCTACAATCAGCATGGTACACAATCCTTTGCAGCATGACCAAACAAAATACATTAAGATTGACCGACATTTTATCAAGAAAAAGCTAGATAGTGGTCTTATTTGCACCTCTTAGGTACTGAGTGAATCACAGCTGGGAGATGTCCTAACCAAGGGACTAAAAAGTCCAGTCTTTCACAAGATTATAGCCAAGTTGGGAATGGGCAATGTCTATTTACTAGCTTGAGAGGGAGTGTCGGGAATCAAGGCAAGATACAGGATGTAATTAGTCAATATTTTGTAGGGAATTAAGGCTGTAATTAGGCTGTGATTATGTCTATATTATTGTAAATAGATGATCACCCTAAGTAGGAGATTAAGAGATTTGTTTCTATATCTATGTAAGCGTCTACTGTGCATATATTCCTACTGATTCAATGAATATTAGACAGAAAATTCTACCATAATTTTCCACAATTATTAATTGTGATTACCCGCTCAATAAAAAAAAGGTGTTGATCACATATTCATGAATCAGCACTCATACAGTTATCAAAGTCTTGATTCTTTTGATGGCAGGAAAATGATTGTTTATTGTTACCTGTAAAATATATGCTTTCTCCATGATGATTGCATGATGGGTCATTAAAGATGCACTTGGAACTTGGCTAATTCATCAATCATTTTATAGATGCAAGTAGTGTTACTATTTCACACCCTTCTTTTATTATCTTACAAACAACAATCACCACACCTGCAGGTTATGCAAAAGCACCAGAAGTATTTTGCCATAACTGATGAGGATGGAAAACTTTTGGCATACTTCATTGCTGTAAGTCCTACTTCCATCTATTTGCGCTTTGAAATTATACACTGATCTTAGAACTAAGAATGTTTTTATAATTTATCTATTAAGATTTACATTGCGTTTAGGTGGCAAATGGAGCAATCAATGAGATGGTAGTAAGGAAAGGAAATGAAGCTGTGCTCAGGTTGATCTTGACCTTGGTCATTTACCATTTTGTGCATAGAAACATTTGAATTTTGCAAATTATTATATTTATGCAATGTATGCTTCTTTTTTTTTTTTTTTTTTTTTTTTTTTGTAATATGGTCTTTTATAGAGATGACTGTAGAGCTAAAATTCATGTAGCCAACCCCATAGTGGGATTAAGGCTTGTGATGATGATGATCTGTATGCATCTTCTCTTCAGCTGGAAGTTGTCTTTAAAGAAAATTATTAATTGCTGTCTTTGATCAGAAGTTGAATTTGCATCAGAGTCCATAAACTAATCTTATCAACTTTGTATCCGTTGCCGTCATTCCTCCCCCCTCCCTCCTATCTCCCTTTTTTCAGTCTACCAGGAATAAGTCTTTTATTTTTGCAGGGCTCGGTATGAAGATGCCAAGTTTTTCTACGAGATGGACACACGCAAAAAGTTTTCAGAATTCCGAGATCAACTTAATGGGATTCTTTTTCATGTAAGTTTTACCATTTTATACACAGTCAACTTAAGCTACATTCACCAGGAGACTTGATTTCAGGTCACATTTAGTTTGTGAGTGAGAGAGAGAGAGAGAGAGTTAATTGCGAGAGGGATTTTCACATGGATAAAGGTATTGATTACATGAATCAAGAGTTAATTGCATTGTTCTTTTACACAAGTAATAGAATATTGCTTTTCCAAAACAACTCTGATAGCTAACCAATCTTCTTCTTTTAAACTATTCTTGGTGACTGGCCTAATTTTTGTTCAATGTAAAGTTGTCAAAATTCATGTGAAATTTAACTAAAAGATTTATTCCTTGATCTATGCTATTTTTGTGTAATGTGAAATTAAACAGGAGAAGCTAGGAACCATGTTGGACAAGATGAAACGTGTTCAAAGTACAGTTTCCCAAATTGGCTTAGCTCTAGGGTTTGGGGAAGATAAGCTCAAAATTGTTGAGGTTGCTGCATCACTGGCGATGTCAGATCTTGCTACTGCTGTTGTTACTGAATTTACTTCCCTCTTGGGGATAATGGCACGGCATTATGCCCTTAGAGATGGATACTCAGAGCAGGTTGTCAAATTCAGAACAAGAACTATCTCAATTCTTTTTTTATGTTAATCTATGTTTACCATGGACCTTTCTTTTACATAAATAATTATAAGAATCGGTTTGTTTGGACATAAAACACTTTACATTGGAAAACATTTTTCAATGTAAAATGTTTTCCACAACAATATTTTTTTTATCTATTTTCTGGTGTTTAGTTGCTTTGTAAAATATTTCCCAAAAATTAGTTATATGCATATGTAAACACACATATATATGTATGTATGAATTAATGAATATATGAATGTGTATGTATGTATATGCACGCTTATGCATGTATGTGTGTGTGTGTGTCCATGTATATATGTGTCTGTGTGTGCATGTGTATGTATATATGTATCTGTGTGCATGCATATGTGCATGTGTGTGTACCTGTATGTATGTATATGTATGTGTGTGTACGTATATGTATGTATGGATATATATCTGCATGTTCATGTATATATTTGTATGGTAGAGCACCATAGTAGTTATATCTCATGACCTGAATTCGTAACTCAACAATTGGGCTTCATGAAATCAATGAAGCAGGGCAAGATCAGTGCAGCGACACAGGGCCAAATTACGTAAGGTCTAATTCAATCATAGATAAGCCTCCTTAGTGGTTTGAGGTGGGACTTTAGAATCAGATGCGTTCACCTACCCCAAAAGGCCCTGACCATGTGAAGACCATTTGAGGTATTTAGGTTGAGTGTTTAAATTTGAGCTAGTCCATTTCTCTCATGTAGACGAACTTATTATTTCACTCAATTCTTATGGCTCCCCTGGTTCAGAGAAGGGAAGTGCCTCAGCTGAGATGTAAGGTGGGGTTGGAAGTGGGCAGGTCGGTTCCGTAATTGGTGGGTGGGTGTGTGTGGGTGTGTGTGTGTGTGTGGGGGGGGGGGGGGGGGGGGGTGTTGTTAAGTTTACAAGCAATCCTTGTGGCCATTGAAGCAAGAGTTAGATTTCACTGGCTCTAACTACCACTGTGCTTGTTTTGGCTCTTGCTGCTAGCTGGTTATTGATTTGGTCCTATTTGGTCATGCCAGTTTATCTGTTATTTGGACAAAATGAGATCATGTTGTTGTAGTTATAGGGAAATGGCATGCAACAGAGACATTTTTTTTCTAACCCTAATATAGATTGTTTAGTTCGAAGTAACACCAAGATAGTGACGTCTTTGCTATAGGGACGTCTTTGCTATCAATGTACAGCTCATGATGCAACTGGTCAACACCTTTAGTTCCTGTTATTATCATTCATGATGTTTGGCATCCCAAAAGTCAAACAACCAGCTTTAAACTTGTATATCATATCCTGCCACCCACAATTGGGGCTGGTTCAAGGTCTCTAGTCAATTCAGGTTGAAAAGGTGAGAGTAGTAGAAAATTGAACTTCTGGGCTCAAACCAAGTGGTCGGACCTTCGGAGAAAGGTAGAGTAGATTCCTATTGATAATCATGCTAACAGTAGTTGTTTGATATGGAATTTTAGTACACTATTACTTTCCAGCCTATTTAATATGGAATTTTTTTCCTGTTTCAATTTCCTCTTGATGCGGGACAGCAATGAATCACAAAAAGTTGACAAAGAATTGATTAAGAAGAATAAGCTGGAGAAGAGAAAAGCCAAGAGAGAGGGAGGGAGGGAGGGGAAATCATTTTGTTCTATTATTAGTCAATCATCCAAAGCTGAATTGAAGATTACATTATGTGCCTTATTTATAGGCAATGAAAAGATAAACCTATCTAAAAGATCACAACTAACCAAAACATGATTCTGATCTCTGAATCAAGTATAACTCTATCTAATCCCTAAATCAAATGTAATTCTATCACTTAACAACTATGATAAATGAAAACTGAACAAAATAAAACAAGATAAAACCTAATCTAAATCTTATTTTTAAAATCAAAATAGAACACGTATCAAAATATCCCTTTCGCCTCCCTCTTAATATTTTTGTTGTTCTTTTTTTTTTTTCCATATTGCAGATTGCAGATGCATTGTTTGAAATCACGCTCCCAAGATATTCTGGAGATATGCTTCCAAAAACTGATGCAGGGACTGTATTGGCAATTGCCGACAGGTCAATACAAGTTACATACTTTAATCTGACACTGCTATACAATAACCATTTGAGAAATGTTTCTCATTGTTTTTGGGAACTGTATATAATTTAAGTATATTATTTTTCTGATTGCCAGTATAATATAGCCAAATTGGTGCAGAGGTCGCTAGAAAACATTGGTACACTGTTTGTTTATCTAAATCTTGCTATATGAGGCATTGAAACATGCTTGTGCAACAGCTTTTTTGTCTTGCTCTTTATTAGAAATAGGGAAAGCTGCCTGTTTCATATCCCAGAAGTTGTCTTAATTTCTTTGGTTGATTTGTTTTAAAGAAACAAAGCCAGAACATTTGTCTAATATCTCAGACTCAAAAGAGGCAAGAGATATTTTGGGAATTTTATAGAATGTGGTCGTGCCCAAAAGTATGATCTAAACCAAGGTGTCTTAATTTCTTTGGGTTGATTTGTTTTAAATAAACATAGCCAGAACATTTATCTAATGTCTCAAGACTCAAAAGAGTGAAGAGATATTTTGGGAATTTTATAGAATGTATAGTGCCCAAAAGAATTATCTAAACGAAGTCATACTTTCCTTGGTTGCTGTTATTGTACTAAGAAGAAGAACTCGCTGCTCTATTGAGGCCTGTGCAAGCTAGTGGCCTGTATAAAAATGAGTAGCAGATACTTTGATAATGGAGCAAGTTTACTTTCATGTATGTTTGTGATTGAGTAGCATCATTTTTGGCATGAAAGAGCCTAGCATGCATGGTGAACAAAACCAAGAGACAAGATCAATCAACTACCGAATCTGCTAAATTTATTAAAATTTTAATCACTTTCAATTTTGCCTAAAAGAATAGACCAAATTAATTCTAATAAATTAGTTTTTGTAATTTTAAACATGCTTTATTGTGTGAAAATTACAAAAACATAGTAATTATAATAATTCATGTATATTAATTGTCTGTAATTAATAAATTAAAAAACTCCTCAAGATTTTTTTTGTCTTAGATGAGAAAGCTATACTGTCCAAAATTTGAAACTTATATTGTATTTGTTGGTTTTGAACATGTACTTAATCCCACTAGGTGGGGTCCCTAACTTTTTTGATGATGGATTTATATTAAATTTCTTATTTAGTACATGTCCTTAACAATTGTATGATTTTTAGGTGTTTTTAATGTAATTTGAATAGAAAAAAACCAAGATGAAACCAGAACGAGAGAGAAAGAGAGCGAAAGAAAGCTATCTGAAAAATGCCTCGTTCAATGAATATTATTGATAGGTGAACCTGCTATTTATACAACTGACCTATCTCTTTAATAACACTTTAAAACATAACAAATAACCAACTACAATGTAGACTGCCCGGTAACAGTGGAACTCAATCGCTTAGCCTCATCTGAACTTGAGTCTGCTGTTATAGAAGCATGAACAGGAGATCACTGTAGCCCACGTTTATTACATAGAAAAGAGAATCTGTCCCTTGGCAACCCTTTAGTAAAAATATCTGCTACTTGATACAATGTAGGAACATATCTAATCTCAATATCTCCATTTTCCACCTTCTCTCGAACAAAATGAACATCTATCTCAATATGCTTTGTACGAGAGTGAAATACCGGATTTTCTGCTATGCTTTTAGCAGCTATATTATCACACCACAAAACTAGAGCATGAGACAAAGAGTAACCCAATTCAATGAAGAGGGATTTTAACCACATAACTTCAGTTACACCCTGTGCCATAGCTCGATATTCAACTTCTCCCACTGAGTGAGCAACAACAGACTATTTTCTCAAGCTCCCCAAATACCACTTGTAGACTTTCTAGTTACCTTGTAGCCAGCATGGTCTACATCAGTATAAACTGTCAAGGCTAAATCAGACACATTAGGTGTAAACAACAACCCCAAGCCGATAGTACCTTTCAAGTACCGAAGTAAGCATTTACAACTTGTCCAATGTTGTATTTTAGGAGTAGACAAGAATTGACTCAGCTTATTTACCATAAATGAGATATCTGGCCGGGTATAGATCAAGTATTGAAGAGAATCTGTTATGGTTCTATATAGTGACGGATCTAAGAAATTATCACCCTCATCAATGAAAAATAATCCCATATTCACTAGCGTGTCACATGCCTTACAATCACACATACTAGCTTTGTGCAACAAGTCCATTGTATACTTGGATTGAGTGAGATACAATCTGGTTTTATCCCTAAATGCCTCAAACCCTAGCAAGTAATTAACCGAACCTAAGGTTTTGAGAGTAAAATAAGTGTCCAAATCATGTATACAGGCTTTAAGAGCTGAGGGATCAGACCCCGTGATAAGTATATCATCCACATACACTGCACAGGCTTAGGAGTTCGTTTAATGAATAAGGATGCATCTAAAACAGACCGAACAAAACCCCAACCATGTAAAACTTGGCGCAACTTGGTATACCAAGCTCTCGGAGCTTGCTTTAGCCCATAAAGGGACTTCTTAAGTTTGCAAACATAAGATGGAAACCCAGAATCTGTAAATCCTTCCAGTTGTGCCATATATACATCTTCGGTTAGATCTCCATTTAAGAAGGCATTGTTAATATCAACCTGTTGTATGTCCCAACCAAATTTTACAGCCAAAGAAAAAAAAAAAAAAAAAACTCTTATTGTTGGAGCCTTTACAACAGGACTAAAAGTCTCTCCATAATCTATACCCGATGTTTGCAAGAAACCCTCAGCTACCAAACAAGGCTTGTGTTTCAGAATAGACCCTTCAGATTTATACTTGATACGAAAAACCCATTTACACACAATAAGATTCATATATGAAGAGAAGGGAACCAAAACCCAAGTGTGATTAGACTGTAGAGCAGTAAACTCCTCCTGCATAGCCTTAGTTTAGTGAGGATCTAAGAGAGCTTCATGTACTGAGCTAGGTTCTAAGGTAGTTAACAAGACATGAGGAAAAGTAACCAAGGACTGTTTAGCTTGAGATCTAGTAAGCATAGGATGAACTGAAGGTGCTAGAGGAAGTTTGTACTTTGGTACACGAGAGGATAAAGAAGGCCGACATATATAATGACTGGAGGAGGATGAAGAAGAGTCCTGAGACACGGCAGGGTTCTCCAAAGGCACTGGAGAAGTGTTGACTGAGCCACCATTACTAGTGTTTGACAAGGGAGGATCTGAGGACTAGATCACCCGAGGAACACTTGAAGAAGATGAGGGAAGATAATGAAAAACATCAGTTGAAGGGCCAACAACTTTAACCATAGAAAATAAACCACCAGATGATTGAAAAAGATTAGGATAAGGATATTCATTTGGGTTAAACTGAACATGCCTTGAAACATAACTCTCCTTGATGGATGTAAGCATTTATACCCTGCTTGATCATGGCTATACCCAATAAAGACACATTTAGATGAATGAAAATCAAACTTGTGTCGATTGTAAGGTCTAAGATAGGGAAAACAAGTGCAGCCAAACGGTTGAAGAGCAAAATAGTTGGGCTATTTATGATAGAGCAGCTCAAATGGACAAGAAAAATTAACAACTGAAGGTAAAAGGTTAACGAGATAAACAGCTATGTGAAAGGCTGCAACCCAAAAGGACAAAGGCATTCTAACATGAGCGAGGAAGGTTAGTCCCATTTCAGCAATATGACGATGTTTTCTCTCAACAACACCATTCTGTTGGTGTGTGTAAGGACAAGAAAAGCGAGGTTGAATGCCACAAGTACAAAGATAGGATAAAAAGGCCTTAAACTCACCCCCATTATCAGTTTGTAGGGCTTTCAAATTGAAGTTATACTACAATTCAGTTAGCTTATGAAAGTTTATAAAAGTCTGTAAGGCATCAAATTTCAACTTTAAAGGGTAAAGCCATGAGTATCTGGTGTATGCATCAACAAAAACAATATAGTAATGATAGCCCTCAACAGAAGTAACAGGTGCTAGACCCCAAACATCATAATATACTAATTCCAGTTGGTTTTTAGCTGTGATTGGACAGTTAGAAAAAGGAAGTTGATGTGATTTTCCCATCTTACAGGAGTCACAAAAAGAAAGAGTAGACTTTGGACAAGAAACTTGTATTTTATTCAGCACATGTTTTAATACATGATAGGCAGGGTGCCCTAATTAGGCATGCCACTGCTACACTACACAGTCTGCTTGGGCTACATTTACATTCAATAACAGATCTGGAGAAATCAGACTCTGTTGCATACAACTTTTATTAGAAAAGGGAGAAACAACATCTGAGACCTTGAAACAACACTTGGCAACAATTTCTAAGGTCTTGAAAGGAGTGACAGTCTGAGATGAATTGGACACAGCAGAATCGAAAGCTGATACCAACTGATACAGACCATCTCTAAGGGTTCCTCGAAGTAATACTAGCCCAGAGTCCTTGTCCTTAATCAAACAAGTAGAATTAAACTCAGCAACTACATTATTATCTCTTGTGAGTTGAGAAACACTAAGACTCTTCTTCATATAAGGAACATGAAGAACATTAGGTAACAAATGAACAGATTGAGGACAAGATTGTGTACGTAAATGACTAAAACCAACATGAGAAATAGGTAAGGCCTTACCATCACCAACAGTAACCCTATCAGTGCCTTGATAAGGAGATGATAAAGATAAATTGTTGAGATTAGTGGTAATATGATTGGTTGCACCAGAATCAACGAACCAAAGAGAATCAGCACGTGAGGACAGTTGAGAAAAATTATCTGTTGATTGAGGCAAATAATTGTAGGTAGAATTAGAACCTAGATCAGCCATAAAAGCCTCATTAGACTCACTAGGACTGGCTACATATGCTTGTGGTTCTATTTGAACCTAAAAACCACTTCCTCAGCCAAATTGACCATAACCTTGTAACTGAACTGAATCTCGCTGAAAATTTCTGTCAAACCGGTGATAGCATTTGTCCACAAAATGACCAAGTTTGCCACATAACTAGCAATAAATTCTCCTGCCACTAGACCGACCTCTACCTCAACCACCTCCATTCATATAGCCTCCTCCACGAGACATATTTCCTCCTCTAGTGTTATTAATTGAATCATTTCCAAATCTAGAGCCATAGGTTGCAACATTGACATTAACAGCATAATCAAAATTCACAAATGAAGAATCAAACTGACTTCTTAGAGGCTAAGCGTTGTTCATGCATAAGGAGGAGATATTGCACCTTCTCTAGATTGATCTCATCCATCTGATAAGTAATCAAGCTTACTACTATGTCATAGTCATGATCTAGACCATTTAAGATAGACAATAACAAATCCTTGTCACCTAGAGGTTCACCGATTGCAGCTAAAGCATGTGCGATAGTTAAGATTCACAGAATATAGTCATTAATAGAAAATGAGTGTTTCTTAACTGACCGCAATTGTTGTTTCAATTGAAACGACTTTGCAACGATTTGCTGCGAATACAAAGTTTCAAGCGACGACCATACCTCCTTCAAAGTCTCATAGTGTATCACTTGAGCGAGAACTTCCTTGTCCATTGTCGAGAATAACCAGCCAAGAAGCAGTTGGTCAGAGCGAATCCATGTCATGTATGTTGGATTCAAAAGTGTCAAATCCGAACCTTCTGCATCAGAATTTGGATTCAAAATGTACTTCAACAGTGATTGAGACTCGTTTATGAATACAGGAAGATCAAAGTCTCTAATGGTAGCTAGCACTTGTGCTTTCTTGAACAGGTAGTTTCCGGTGTCGAGTTTGATTGGAACGAAGTTTAGAGATTTCGCAACCGATGGAAAATCGATTTGCAAATCGGAGGAACAATTTGATCGAGGCACTAGAATCTCAAGCAGCAGCCATTGACGTTGGTTGTGTTTTTGATACCTTGTAATTTGAATAGAAACAAACGAAGATGAAACCAGAAAGAGACGAGAGAGAAAGAGAGTGAAAGAAAGCTATCTGAAAAATGCCTCATTCAATGAATATTATTGATAGGTGAACCTGCTATTTATACAACTGACCTATCTCTTTAATTACACTTTAAAACACAACAAATAACCAACTACAAGTGGCAGCTATTACTGAACAAATACAACACTGCTAATTGGCAACTCAAAGACTTCGAACAGTCTTAATTCCTTCAACATTTAACTTATAATTGTATTGCATAGTATGGTTTTTTTGTGTTAAAATTATTATTGGTTAAAAGAAATCCATGATATACTTGTATGATTTCATTATGTATACAAACTTTATTACAATTATACATATCTTTTTATAATATATTAATCTGTTATAGTGGTATATTCAAAACAGTACCGGTATTGTCTTGTACTGGTACTATGCAATACTAGTAACAAAACTATTACATTGTCTGATACAGTATTAATAACTATGGGAGAAGCAATCATTAACAAAAACTATCTTATCACTAGCTAAACTAAAAAGGTCCAAGAATTGTTCCCACAAAGTCCAATTGTCACACTAACTATAAAGCTAAAACGTCTGAGGAGACCCGCTACCCACTTCAATAAACACAAATTTGAAGAAAACATCCCAAACCCTCATCTTCCATTTCCATAAAACTACCTAGCAAGGCGACCTAGTTGGCCATGTAAATCACCCAGCTCTTGGGATCAGTACTTGGCCAAATTGACTCCCAACATCTGCCCCTTTTGCATGCAAACCTTCACAGTCATTTACAAAGGAGGGCCTTATTGATTGTTCTCAATTTTTAATCCCATCAATAGGAATCTTGAACAGGGATATTTCATAAGTAGGAGTACTAGACAAAATGCTTTTAATAAGAGCAACTCTCCCACCTTATGCGAGATCTCCACTTTGGCCTATACTCTATTCTATCCATGGTACAAGGTAGAAAACCCCTGCAAACATGATTGTAGGCCTTTGCAATATCTTATTTGCAAATGAGGCCCAAATTTATCCCTCAACCAAGAATTCAGACATTCAATTGCCACTAAGGCTGCTTTCCGTCTCAATATCTTTATGGATTGAACCTACTTTAAGCAATTTTATCTTCTTGTTTAGTCACTTTTTTTTTCTTTTTTCTTTTTTTTCTTTTTTTTTGGTTTTGACACCATTAATCTTTGCAATACGTAGGTTCTTCAAGGAGAACAATTTGTTTGTGGTTTCATATTATGCTATATGCTCTGCAGGTTAGATAGCCTTGTTGGCTTGTTTGGAGCCGGTTGTCAGCCAAGCTCCACTAATGACCCATTTGGCTTGCGGAGAATCTCTTATGGTCTAGTAAGTTAATGGAGCATACTAGAAAAAAATTTTGAGACCAGTTTGACCGCATCAACTAAAGGCTACCTTTATCTGGTATAGGTTCAAGTATTGGTGGAAAACAACAGAAATTTGGATCTAAGAAATGCTTTGGAACTAGCTGCTGAAGTCCAACCTTTAAAGATAGATGCTGGAACAATTGATGATGTAATTTAACTATTTTGTATTCATTGAGGAAGTTTATTTCAATTTTGAGCAGTTGAAATTTTGCTTATCTACAAAGCTGCATTAACCATTTAATGAGTTTATGTTTGGTACTTCTTGTGGGTAGTGCTACAATTTGGGCATCATAATGTCTTGGGCATGTTAAACCACAGAAATGTTTCCACAGTACCTTTCAATATTGATGGTCTGTTCAATAAGTGGCTGCCCACAAAACCTTGTATTTTTTACTATGTCTTCATAGAATTTAACTCTGTGTCTCTTGTTTTTATCATAATCATTTACTTCTTATTTCTATGTATAGGTGCATCATTTTGTGACTCGGAGGCTTGAGCAATTTCTGGTATGTTCTCATGGATCATTTTGTCTCTGAAAATGTTCTATTTTTGCAAGCAGCAGTTCCCTATTTAATTTTACTGATAGCTAAAAGGGCAGATGATCATCAAGGGCATGAAACCCGTCCTTTATGCATGAGACTTCACCCTGTGTTTGTTTAACCAATATCCATCTGGATTAGTTTGACTAACCACAACCTTGGATTTAATTAGTTGTTGACTTTGAGCTACTGAATTTGCTGAAAAATAAACCCGAAAGAGGATAAATCTATATTTTAAAGCTGAAGGTTTTGAATGCCAGGAATCACATTGCAGCACAAATAAAGATGGTCGACCTGTTTTCTTTTGCCCTAGTGCATCTGCGTAGCATGGCTTACAATTGTTTATTTTTCTATTCACATTTCTCTCCAGCTTGAATCTGGATCAACTTAGGATTTACTAGCTCTCATTGTACTGAACGCATAATTCAAGCCAAATTTCACTTCCATTCTGTTTGTGTAACAGTTTTTTCAAATTAAGTGTACAGCCTGCATTGTGGTGGAATCATAAAACCAGGGATTTGAGTAAACCTCAGATGAATCAGCTAAAACACATGGAGACTTTAAGAGTCTGCCTGTCTTTGTTCATGTTTTGGTATCTGTACTCGCTGTCTTCGACAAGTTGGATATGTGTCCAAATGCATATAATTTTGTTAATATATGCAAACATGCTTCAGAATTTGGGGGCCTCACTTGTCCATTGGTTCCACATCTTCCACATCATAACACACTTTGATGCTTGGTAAATTGGCTGTCGGTGTTTAATATATAATCATAATGGGGTTATACATGCTCCTTCAAACTTTACTACTTCTTAAATCAAAACAATGTGGAATTAAAATAGAGATTAGAAACTTAAAGAAAAAATATTAGTATAACTTTTGTTTGCATTTATTTCTTTACATATTTGGAAAGACATCTTCTATTCTTTTGTTTTGTGTATGTGTGAATTTGTTGTCATGTAAATGATGAGGAATTATTACTGTTTTAATATAATATACTGAAATATGCTTTTACCTGTTGCCCAGTTTGGTGCTCACGTCATGTCCTTGACTTGTGAAAATTGTTCTGTTGGTGTGTCCACACATATGTTTAATTCATTTCTATGTCGAAATTCCTGCGTTTTTCTTAGTCAGTGATTGACATTTGTCTTTTCTTTAAATAGGGCAACCTATAATATGTTTTACACTTGAAGAACCAGAGTGAAGAGCATTTTTTTTTTTTTTTGGTGTCAAAACCATAAGTGATAGAAGCTTCTATGATTTCAGAAAATGCAAAATACATGGATGCTTCAAGAAAATTAATGGTTGCGCTAGTTATTGGATAATTTGATGGTTGAGCTAATAACTAATTACTTTCCTGACTGTTTATTTGATTTGTTGGGTCTGAGGTATGTTTGGCTATTCATGAAACAGATTGTCTATACTACCACTAAATATGCTTTATACCTGTCATTTTTCAATGTTCACGGATAGAAGCATATAGCAGTGTGTACTGCTTCATTATTGTGAAGGTCATGATTTATATTTTACTTTTGTTCCACAAAAGCTTTCTGTTGCATGGAAACTGCAGATAATATCCTCAGAAAGGAAGATGAGATAATTTTGAACATATATGCTGTATCTTGATTGCAGGTTGACAAGGGAATAAGTCCTGAAGTTGTTCGTTCTATCCTCATTGAGCGTGGGAACTGTCCTTCCCTGGCAGCGACATCTGCATATAAAGTAAGTACATATCAGTAGTCAGCTTTCTTTAAGCTACTTCTAACCTCCTGTTGTTCCTACTTCCAACTGTTCATCAATCTTTGAACCACCATAACAAAGTTAAGTCATATACTAAGTCATATATATTCTGATCAAATCATTTGGATGGCAAAAGGTAAAAGTGACTTATTACATGCTATAGATGAGATAAGCAAGTTTAAAATTCTCTCCATCTTTATCTCCGAAGGGGAAGCTTCAGTGAGATTAATTTGCCACCTTCTATACTGTTTAGAATTCATGTCCCTTCCTTTTGCCAATTGACCAAAATTATGACAGCTTCTAAGCCAAAACATAGTTAAATTTTCTGATGACAGTGGTTACTAAATTTGGTTTTACAAATCACTCATTTTTCTGATCTTTCTGTTCTCAATCTACAGATTTAAAGAGAAAAAAGAATTTTTTACTTGTACATGGGTGGTGCTCATGGCACTTTCTTTCTAAAGAATCTTTTCAGAAAAAAAGATTTTTGTTTTTCTAATCTTAGCATATTCGTCAATGTTATGGAATCTCAATTTGTTTTTAATTTAATTGAAGTTCCCATATTTTAAAGTTCCCTTTCTCAATAGGTAAGTTAACTTGGTGTTTTTTTTTTATTTTCAGAAAGTAATTTAGACTGGCCCAATTTTGAAATTAGTGGTGGTGAAGCATGTGAACAGTTTTAGTTTCATCTGTTTTGAAATCTTGTTCAAACTGCTTCTTCATCAAATTCAACTTGAATAGTAGAGTTAGATTGTCTTGCCAAAAGCATGATAGTCTGTGAAGAGCATTTAACCAGTTTTCAAAAATGCCATCCTATGCTACTTTTTCTAAATATGTCTGGTAAGGATTGAACTCACCAAATATTGGGTGAACTCATTTCCTTTCAAGGTGAGTAGAAACTAGTTACAGAACCAGTTGAGAGATCAGAAGTTAATAAATAATTCTTTTGGCTAACTGGATAATAGGCCTGAGTACTGACTAGTGAAGGATCTTGAGTAAAAGTGCCATGTCAGTAATCTATGCATGCCCAGATTGTTTCTGGTAGAGTCATGTAAGCCTATTAGTATATTGTCATTTGTTTGGTATCTGGATATGTCAATTTATAATGTCATGAGTCAATTGTCCATAGATGGAAGCACTGTCAAGGGGTAAACTTCTGGCAAAGGTTGTTGAAGCATATTCTCGTCCGACAAGGATAGTTCGCGGAAAGGATGTCAGTGCTGATATGAAGGTACCTTTTTTTTCTTCTATTTTTTACTCTTATGTTTCTTTTTTTTCTTTTTCTTTGTTTCTTTTCGCTGGCTGGATATGTTTTCCAGTATGAGAGAGGTTGATAGAATTGAACTGATATGGCACACACCAAGAGGGGGGGTGAATTGGTGTAATTAAAAAAATTCTTTTAAGAAGTAAAAATATTTTGGTTAAAGAAAAATTTATCAATGAATAAGCTAAGTCAAAAGAGCAAGGATGCAAACATAAAACAGAAAAGATGAATAGTAGTGAAGACACAGATTTATAGTGGTTCAGCCTTCCAAGCTTAGTCCACTACCTTAGCTATCCACTAAGGATTTTAAAAGCAATTTCACTATCAAACCCCCTACTCAATATGAGCAGGTCCTCTAGTCCTTGACTAGGCAGAGTTACAACCTCCCAATTTAATGGCCCTCTAGCTACTGCTAGGAAAAATACAGAAAATGAAGTAGAGATTCTAAGAGTACAACTCTTAATTACAAGTTCTCTCTTTAAATGAATGATCGAGGCTTAAAAGAATAGAACAGTAAGATATCAAAGCCTCTTAAATGGAAATACAGAGAGAAAGAAAAATAAACGCTCAATGTAACAGTGAAGGCACAGTCGTTTTTGATATTCAATAAGATTCAGCAGCCTTCAATGCGTCTTCAACCACCTATTTATAGTTGATGGTGGGCAAGTTCAAAATTTGGACCGTTGTGGGTGGTTGGGCGAGCATTTAATGAGCCAAAAACTAGTCGTTATAAGTTTCTGTGAAACACATAGTCGACAGAAAAAATAGGTTAGTCGACTATTTTATCAAATAAAGCTAAGTATAGTCGACAGACAGAAAGAGATAGTCGACTATCTTTTAATACAAAAATCCTATAGTCGACAGATACAAGTGTATAGTCGACAGATGTGAAAATGTAAAGAAAATTTTAAATTTACAGAACAAAAATAGTCGACAGATGAAAAGCCATAGTCGACTATCCTTTCTTGATAGTCGACAGATGCCTCACATAGTCGACAGATCAAACCAGCATAGTCGACTATTCTAAGGCATAGTCAACAGAATGAAACACATAGTCGACTACCCTTTTGAAAACATATAAAACTTAAACACATCCTCATTTTGATCTTTTTGAAAGCAAGTTGAGATTATCAAAAGTATATTTTTAAAATAAATATCACTCAACCAAACTCAATATTTCTTCTATAGGATTTCATATCTTGCTTCAAAATTCATGTATTACAAATTTGTTTTCTCATTCACAATTCACATATTAAAAGCTATTTTCTCATTTATATAATTCATGCCTTGCTTCATATTATAAAAGTTATTTTCTCATTTATGTAATCCATATTGTAGAGATTGATTTTCATATAGTCATTATCAAAACCATTTTATTACTAAGAGTAAAATATCAGAGGTTCTTTTTCACCAAGTTTATATTATGTATTTCCCCTGCCATACAAACCATAAACTAAGACAATTTTCTTTTCCTACATGAACAATTGCTTGCCTAACCTAAAAATGGCATGCCTTGTTCTTATTGATTGCCTCTATTATGCATTGCCCTTAATAACCGTCATCCTTCTATTAATAATTCATGGAATAGATTTTGGTCGTATGGTGGGCAATCATATGGTATTGAGTAAGTCAGTTCTTGGAATAGTCATATGGTGGGCAACTATGCCCATTTTTTATTTTCTTTTGGTGAAAATGAAAGAAACTATATGAATAGGGAAAGCGCAAAATAAAATAGATGAAAGGAGGCAGGAAAACTGGAACCCATGGGAAAAGGCACAAACGTGAGCACAAAGTTATTTTGATGTTAAATAATTTGAAGAAAGGAGGTGAATCTTGATGAATGACATTTTATGTACAACGACACAATATGGTTTGCATCCCTCCTTTTGTATGACCAGTAGCTGAAAGTTTTGGATTTGGAGGTGGTTTTCTTAGTATGTAGGATGAAGTGACACCTCGTCAGTCAGGGACCTATTTGGTGTTAGGGACTGTAGGTGGGACAGGAAGGCTTGCAAAGCTGCTTCTTGATGCTTGATATTGTGCTCATTGTGGGTGAGGATCTGAATTACAGTGAAGAAGTGGAGTTAAAATGGCGTTGTCCCCTTGTATTTTGGACTTAAGGTGACTTCTGTCATCGAGAAGTGTTGATCTTATGAGGAACTGTTTTGTTTGTGCTGGCAACTTACACTCAGCCACCATAAAATGTATAGGATTTTTTCTAGAACTGATCACAGTTTGAACACTTGGGGAAGGCAAAGTTAAAATAAAGTATCAATTAGACGAACATGAAGTTCATTGTATGGACTTTTATACCTGTTAATCGCTGTTTCTCAGACCTTTTAGTTTTAACATCTACATGTTGTAAATTCCAATGTTCTGTTTATGCATAAAGTTCTTGAAAGTGTGTATTAAAACCTTTTGGTTAGACTTATTACTCAAAGTGTAGATTCCACAAAATAATTTCTTAATGTTTTGGAGGTAATTGAATATTTCCTTATTCCTGATTTCTATTATTACATGCAATTCAAATTTCATCATGATTGGGATCCATCTTTTGATCTTACATTACTGTCAAATAATCTTTATCAGGTGGATGAGGCTGCATTTGAAACAGATGAAGAGAGAGCTCTTTGGAGAACTTTCTTGTCATTAAGCAGTGAAATTCATCCTGGTACCTACCGTGTTTCTGTCAAACGTCTTCTTGCTGTTTTGTTCATAAATTTGCAGAGCATGATCATTTTCTAATCTTATGGATAATTTATTCTGTGCTGGTTATATTTCAGCAATATAAGGTATATCATCAATTATTATCCTTTAATCACTATTTTTTTAATCCTCTCTACAGGTGTTGAGGTTGAGGATTTTGTAGAAAAATCTATTCAACTATTGCATCCGCTGGAGGATTTTTTTAATAATGTTTTTGTGATGGTGGTAAGTTACCTCAGATCTTTAGTGCTGAATGAGAAATCTAGGTCCTTTTACCTGTCCAATTAATTGTGCTGCAGTTCTGAAGCACTTACTTTTTAAGTTTTGTTGGTGGTTTGTAGTTTCAATGATCCCTATTCCAGAACTCCACTCCCACTCAAAAACAAAAGAAAGAAAAAGAAAGGAATAGGAGCCACCTTTCTTCTTTTTGTATACAAATCCATTGATCTCTGAATAAAATGAAAAAAAAAAAAAAAAGAAAGAAGGTTTTTGCCTATGACGTCTGAAAAGAGAACAAAAATAAAACAGGAAAAAATTGTTTGTCCGTCATCCCATTATGTTAGTTTCTTTCATTCAAGGCCTCGTAACAATAAACTAATACGAAGGGGTGGGATAACCTAGAAAAATGCACCAGTATTTTGTGATGGACTCCACATCATTCATAGGTTTTCCAATGTACTTCTATTGTAAATATTTTCTTCAGTGATCATTACATGTATTTTTCAATGAAGCTCTTCCCTTACCGAGTCTGTCACCTCAAGTGATTGATAATAATGATAATAGTTAAACTCTTTCTTTGTGATGTTTATATGAAAATTTGCAAAAAGCTGGTGTTGGTACCTCATAAAATTTCACTTTCAGTGAGGATCAATTCCCCCCCTCCCCCGGCCGGGAAAATAATAATGATATAGGGAAAAGAGGAAAAGAATTGCCAGATAATCAGATGCACATCAGTCAAACCAAAATGGTGCTGATTTGGAATGTTGAATCCATACATTCATGTTGACCAAATCATCTCCTTTTTTATTGCTTGATAGCATGGGATGTTTGGAGCTTTTTGTGTTCCTTATTTTTCGTGTTAACTGGGTTATGCTTACCTCTGTTCTTGGTCTATTACAGTCTTGGGGCAGAGCATTTCCTGATCATAGACTGGTCCATGTTAAGGCTGTTCCTTTCTGTGTTTTGTGGTCCTTGTGGAGGGAGTTCAACGTGTGCGGCAGTTGATGTGGAACAGTAGAAAGATTGTAGAAATTTGAAGGGAAAGAGAAGAAATTAAGGGGAAAATTGAAATTTGAAGAAATTAGAGAGATTCCATTTGAAAAGGAAGAGAAGAACAGAGAGAGCGCCGGGGGGGGGGGGGGGGGGGGGGAATCAGCGGGGAAAATTTGTATTCACTATCAAAAGTGTGAATTTCTAAATAAATTGAAAGCCTATTTATAGACTAAGATCCTATCCAACTAAAATATAATTAACTAAACTACAGTTATCTTAGAAAAATAAATAAAAGATAAAACTAACTAAAAGATAAAGTCTAATGTCTAAATTCTGGAATTCAAATTCAAACATTAAAATTTAAGAATCCTCATTCCTTCTCAGCACTCTTTGGACTTTTTGTGGGGCATTCTCATTTTTGTGTTAAAGGGGGGAGAGCTCCCCTGCCCCGAATCCTTCGTTGATGATGTGGAATTTGCTTTGGGGGGGTTATTATCCCCCTTTTTGATCTAATGTTCGCCCTGTTAAAGGCTGGTTTCTCTCTTTATACATGTCAAAATGTGATGTTGATTTTTTTTTGGTTTTGCTCAACGGGTCATTCTGATTTGAATTTGTAGAAATGTAGATGCATGAGCTTCTAATTCTGATGCAACATCATGTTGATTCAAATTTGTAGCAATGAATTCGTGAGTGTTTTATTCTGACATAATAAGGGACTCAAAATAATCATCCTTCTTGACTAGTGAACCATGAATGGAAATTGTACTAAAAGTTTGTGCTGATTGTTTTCTTAAAGATCTGGCTTTTCATGGACTGAACTTCTCGGTGCAGGAAGACGAAAAAATCAGAAAGAATCGACTTTCTATGCTCAGGAAAATTGCAGACCTTCCTAAAGGGATCGCAGACCTCTCAGTTTTGCCTGGATTTTGAACCTTGTCCTCCTTGTATTCATTTGTAGCAACTTTGTCACCATTTTAGAGAAAGTTGGGAACAAGGAAAAGAGAAGGGGGGCATGTCTTTAATTCTTTCGCCACATTCATACAAGAGAGGCCCATTTTCTTGTTCCCCCCCGGGGGGGGGGGGGGGGGGGGGGGGGGTGATCAGGTTCCCTGACCTATTTTTTGAGGTAATTTTGTAGAAATTCTTGTTGTATGATAATACTCTTGTAATATTCTTTTTATCTAATAAATAGCTGATTTTGCCCTATGTTTCACTTGTACATCTCCCCAGCAACCTGCCTTTTTGAGACAGAGGGTATTTCAGCAAGTTCTGTAAAGCAGCTGAGGAATTTAGCTCTCAAAATTGGGTAAAATTTCACCCTAGCCTCCAACTATTTGGACTATTTTTGCCGATACTCCATCCATGTAATTTATTTTTAGTATTAAGGGATTCCTATGGCTTGTTTACTATTCAAAACAATCGTTTTTGTTAAGTTTACTTATCCTGTAAAATATGTTTCAAAACATAAACGATATAATATTTACAGTAAATTATAAAAATAGTCTGAATTACATTAGATTTTTGGTGAAATTTACACTTAAAAACTTGTGAACTAATTCATTTCGTTACAACGTTTGCAGTCTTCCCCAGAAACACTCACCCACATGCTTCACTACAATCTTCTTATGGGCCTCTTCTCATTTTGTTCACATCGAACAAATTTTATTTTATTTATTTCGAGCAACATAACATTCTCGTATTTTTTAAAGTGACAATCGCTTTTGCTGGAATAATTTGGAATTGATTTTATTTTCTTACCTACTCCTCTACAGGAAAAGCCCACCATACATCTCGTGGTATGGACATTAGTAGGCATTATTTTGTGAAGAAAAAGGATATGAATGTTAATCATGTTTAGTTTAATAATTGGAAATAAATCTTTAAAAAATCAAACTGCCATTTAAATTTTTAGTTTAGGTCTATGCGCTTAAACACTGCAGTCAGCCTAATGGTACATCTCAATGAAAAGAGACAAGATAAGAACAAACATCCCATTCTAGACATAGACATGGCTTCTAAATTATTTGAAGCTTATTATTGGGTTGGCTGAACTTGGATGCATTCATTATTGCGGTTCGTTCTCTATCCTCTTCTTTTCTTTAAATAAATGCAGTTTATTCCTAAATATCCCTAAATATCTAATATATACCCACACATCAATTCAGTGCAATTTTATGTTTATATATTTTAAAATACAAAAAAAAAAGCCATTATTACATTAAATTAAATACTTTTATTATATTTTATTTTATATTTAATATATGCTTTTATGCTCTTTTTTATATTACGGCCCGATTATTTGCCACGTGGATCGAGTCACTTTCGGATAAGCGGTAATGACGCATAACTCCGTCCCCACTTCCCCATGGCATATCCGTAATAACATTATGTACGGGCGTCAATTTCCAAAGCATTGATGACTTATGAAGCTAATCAACAATTAATTGCTTTTGGATGTTTCAATTTTCGCGCGTGTTCGATTAACACCCTAAACTAAAAGATAATACCCTTACGCCCCCGTGTTTTTATTCCATACTTCTAGTTTATTGAGCTTTTTAATATTTTTTCATGAGTTCAATTTGAACTCTTTTATGCTTGCTTACTAAATAAATAAAAAAATGAATAAAATTTAAATCTTGTTTAATAAATAAGTCGAGTTTGAATAGAAATTTGATCAATTTATTTATATTGATGAACAAATTGTTTATAATTTATTTAAATTTTATTTATTTATTCATTAAGGAGAATGTGTGAATATATATATACTCATAAGATGATTTGTAATTTTTTATTTGACAAATGTTCATAAACGAACTTGATAATTTATCATGAACAAAATTAATAATTTTTTATTTATAAATAAGTTTGAATTTGACTTGTTTAGCTTGAATAGTATGAGTTTAAACTAAATTCTAACATAAAAACTTAAGCACGATCTGAGTTTAAATACTCTTTATAAAATTTAATTTATAAAAGAGTCGAGTTTGAATATCTTAATAAGTAAATTAGAGCCAGTTCAACCAATTTGGGGAACTTAGGCAAAAATGTTTGTCGAAATTTTAATATTAATTTTTTTATAAAATAATAAATAATACACTTTTTTTATAAAAAAAAATTCATCATTTCATTAAATTAAAAAATAAAAAAATATTTACATCATTTATATCTCTATTTGAGTTGAATATCTTAAAAAGTTATAAATGAGTCGAATTTGAATACCTTAATAGGTAAATGAGTTGAATTTGAATAGAACTAAAATCAACTCATTTGCATCTATATTTGATACCATCTACAAAAAAATAAAAAAAAAATTATATATTTTTTATATAGTATAAATTACAAATTAAAACCTAAATAAAACTAATCTAAAAATATAACTATTTGTCATATCCTCCGACTCTTTTTATAATGAATTACATATCTTAACTCTTCATAAATTTTAGTTAAAAATGAGTGTTCAATATAAAAATAATAAAAAAGACGATAAAGATTATTTATAAATTAAGATAATATTTATTAACATATATATAGATTCAAAAAAATAAAATATGAAAAATATTTCAGACTTTTTGTCATTTTAAAATGTTTGTTTATAAATTAAGATAATATTTATTAACATATATATAGATTCAAAAAAATAAAATATAAAAAATATTTCAAACTTTTTGTCATTTTAAAATGTTTGTTAACACCTTAGACTAAAAAATAATACACTTACGCCTCATGTTTTTATTCCATACTTCTCATTTATTGAGTTTTTTAATATTTTATTACGAGTTAAATTTGAGCTTTTTTATATTTGCTTACTAAATAAATAAATAAAATTAAACAAAAATCTCAACCTCACCTAATAAACAAGTCGAGCTCAAATAAAAATTTATTCAATTTATTTATATTCATGATTAAATTTGTTCAAAATTTATTTAAATTTTATTTATTAAGAATAATGTGTGAATATATATATATATATACTCATAAGATGATTTATAATTTTTTATTTGACAAATGTTCATAAACAACTTGATAACTTGTCATGAACAAATTTGATAATTTCTTATTTATAAGTAAGTTTGAATTTAACTCATTTAGCTTAAATGAGTTTGAATTAAATTCAAATATAAAAACTTGTGACATAAACTTAGTTTAAACACCTTTTATAAAATTTAACTTATAAATGAGTCGAGTTTTAATACCTTAATAGGTAAATAAGTTAAATTTGACTATAACTAAAAGCTCAATTCATTTACATCTCTATTTGATATCATCTAAAAAAATTATAATTTTTTGAATATAGTATAAATTATAAATTAAAACCCAAATACAATTAATCTAAAAATAGAACTATTTGTCATATACCCTCGGTTCTGTTTTTAATGAATTATATATCTCAACTCTTCAATAATTTTAAGTTAAAAATGAGTGTCTAGTATAAAAATAATAAAAAAGACGATCAATATTATTTATAAATTAAGATAGTATTTGTTAAGCAATATATAGACCAAAAAATATAAGATATAGAAAATATTTTAGAATTTTGTCATTTTCAATGTATTTATTAAATTTATCTGATAATCTTTAAAAAAAAAAAGTTACGCGACTTCTTATCTAGATGTTTTTAGATATGCTTATCTCTTTCCCTCAAGATAATCATATATTTGAAAATAAGAAAAAATGATTCATATATTCTACTGCATTTCAAAAAATTTAACAAACAATTTGATAAAAATTTTGACATATTTCCCAATGTTATTTTGATTATTTTATATCTTAATTCATAAAGCAATTTAATCTTATTTTAATATAATCTTATTTTGCTTATTTTAATAAACACTATCTTAAAAAAATGTTATCAAAATGGTTTATGTTACAATTTAAAACAACTTTAGAAACTACCAATGTAGTAATAATAAATTGCTTTGACATTTGTTCAATAAACAAGGAATTGCCATAGTGATTGATGTTTGACAAATATTGTTTTTGACAAAATTTGCTTCAATGACTTATGCTGTTTGGATTAAACCAACTTTTATAATTCTTTTAAATCGCATTAGTAGATAACTTTATTTTTAAGCTAAAATAAATATCCTTGCCATTTTTTGAACAAGGGTTGCAATTGGCGTGACAAGTAATGTTGCATAGTTTAATTTTATTTTATATATTTCTTAGATAGTTTTAAAATTTAAAAAATAAAGCTCTAGTTTATCTTTTTATTAGCCACACATTTCACTTTGTAAAGAAAAAAAGAAAGTCAAACTTTATTAATTATAAAGTAACGTACGGTGATAAGATATTTAATGATGAAATTACTATTGAAATTTATTATATTGTCAAGGTAGGCTTACCAAACTTTGATAAGAAAAATAATTTAGATGGGTTGACAAATAAAATTAAGAAGTTGTCAAGTTGGTGGGTATTGTTAGTAATTAAAGATTTTGAGAAAATGATAAACATTAAGACTGCGTTCTCTTTGCTGTTTTTAAGTCATTTTTAGTTTTTAATTTTTTAAAATAATGAAAACGCGTTCTTTTTGTTATTTTTAAAAATGTATTTTTGAAAAAAAAAATTATAAAGAAAACTCAAAATAACAAAAAGTTGTTTTGAGTGTTTTTATCAAAAAAAAAACTATAAACTCAAAACACATTTATTTATTTATATTTTATTATTATAATGAAAAAAATATTACAAATTTCATTAATTTTAAAAAAATATATTTTAATCATATATTAACATTAAATATTTTTAATTTACTGAATAATCAAATTTATTGAATAAAATATTATTAAAAAAATATTTACAAAATTTTAAAGAGAACGCGTTTTCTAATTTTTTGTTTTGAGAAATAATTTTTTAAAATGACAAAAAGAATGCGTTTTCAATTTTCTAAAAACAGACTATCAAAATAGAAAACTGAAAATGAATTCAAAACTCAAAATTGAAAATTGAAAAGTAAAGAGAACGCACCCTAAAGATTTTTCAAGTTTAAGTTCTTTTGTGGAGCAAGTTATTTGGAATAAAAAAAATTAAAAAATAAAAGAGATGATATTTTACACATTTTTATGTCATTTTTAAGAAAAACAATAATCAGTGATGATAGTATTTTAGTCGTTCTTGCTTTTCTTTCTTTTTTTTGCATTATCACGAGCGTTTCCTATTGTTTGGTCCTACGATTTCAGTAAGAGATGTAAATCAAGGAACCTACTAGCTAGTTTCTATCCATAGTCTCTCTCTACTAATGTGAGGACGATTTGATAGTTTTTTAATTTTTATGATAGTTCTTAATTACTAAGTTTTCTTCCTTGTCTAGAGCTCGACACAAACAACTTGAGGCTCCAGAGCGAAATCATAGTGGAAGGGCTAAAAGTGAGAATAGCCATAATTTGAGGGTCTATGTGCATTAAAAAAAAAAAAAAAAAAAAAAAGGAGTACAACACGCACAAGAATCAAAGGCTACACATACGGAATGGAACGATTTCCTCAGATTATTATTGAGATCTTCTCTCTCTCTCTCTCTCTCTCTCTCTCTGATGCGTTGCGGCTAGGGTTTCACCGAACCCTCCTGGCACTCTCTCTCTACTTTTTTTGTATCGGCAACTGTGAGTGAGGGCTCAGATCTGTGTATATGGAGTCCAGGGCCGTGAAGTGGGGGAACTAGCGGCAGTCAGGAAGCGTGCACGCTCAGACTTCGTTTGCTCGGGGCTTAGGAAATGGCGACCACGAATCCTTTCGATTTGCTGGGCGACGATGACAACGAGGATCCCTCACAGTTGGTCGCAGCAGCTCAGAAGGTAGCGCCGAAGAAGACGCCGGCTCCGACGCAAGCCCCGGCTGTTCGGCCGTCCAAGCCGGTTAAGCTGCCCTCCAAGCCTCTCCCTCCAGCAGAAGCTGGTGTGCTATTTTTAATTTATTCATTTCACTTTTAATCTGCGTGTGTAGATTTGATATATTATGCGTGGTTTGTGTTGCGTTTGATTGATGGTTTTTGTTCAGTCATGTAGGATGTTTTTGTTTTTCTCTGAATTGATAGGATACATCGGATTTGTGGATTCTTTCCCCTTCTTTGTCGTTTGGCTTGATACTTCGTGTTCTGAGATCTGCATAGTTGTCTTGGTTCTTCCTCTTGCTGTTTATACTTTGTCTGGGACAGGGGTGGGGTAGAGACCGAAAGGTACATAATAGAAACGAATGGACAAGAAAAGTAACGGAAAAGTAATTGCTTTCTCCTTATTTGAGAAGAATGAATTAAAAGTTGTTACTCCTTGTTTGAGATGGAACAGAAATATGAGTAATATAATTTCGAAAATGATTATCCGAAAGGTACATAGTGGAAAATAGTGGATAAGTAGGGAAAGAAATGGAAGTGTTATTGCTCTCACTGTATTTGGGAAGAATGGAATAAAAGGTGTTCCTCACCTTGTTTGAGAAGGATGCAATAGAAAGATGAGTAATAAAGTTGGAAAATGATTATTTGGCTGACCCATTTTGCTGCATGGGTTAAACGACGGGTGAAAGGACACTGTCACCTTCTCTGCACCCCTGTCAACCAATGCATTCAGTGCAATGGATTGGATAATAAATGCAGTCCAAATTGTTTTATTTTGTTTGGATTGAGAATGGAATGTGAGGGAACTCGAATGTAATAAAAAATGAGAATTATATCCTTTACTTTAAAATAAATTACAAGGTATGTAAAGTTGAATTAATGATAATAAAGATAAGATAGTTAAATTAAAAAAAAACTGCTCGTTATTGATTCTCATCTCCCTTCCTATGCCAATTGGGGTGTATAAAATTAATTGTGGGGTTAGGTTTGGAAACTGATCTGAACCCACATGTATCTAAGCGGGACTAAATTTTGATCAAGCCTGCCTTGTGACATTATATGTTTTTCCAGGCCCTACAAAATGTGGCTGCTTGGGTGGTTCGGCTGAGAAAATGTTCCCTCCCCTCTTGTCTTCATGTTTCAATTATAGAGTGTCTTTCCCATGAATTGTTTTTTTTGCTTCCGTAATTTATGCTTCATAAATATCTTAAAACAGTACCTTTATGTGCTCTGTGTACTCTTTGTCTACTTGGTACTGCTGGGTTAATATTGGTGAGTAATGTTTCATGCTATTATGTTGTGCAATAATTTGATTTTGATAGAGGTAGTCTTGAGTTTCTTTTCAAAGCTTGCTCTTTATATTTTAATTTCATTATTTTCATATAATTTATGCACTTGTTCATTTGTGCAGTTAGGGAGGCAAAGACTGAAGGAGGCCGTGGTGGAGGCCGTGGTGGTGGACGTGGATATGGGCGTGGTCGTGGTGGATTTAATAGAGATTCTTTCAACGAGAATTTCAGCAGTAGTGGGATTTCTGGTGGTCAAGGTGGTACCGAGGAAACTGATACTGGGAAACCTCTTGAAAGGCGTGGTGGATATGGTGGACCGCGTAGTCCTTTCCGGGGTGGTCGCCGTGGTGGTTTTGGTAATGAAGAAGCAGAAGGGGAACGCCCCCGTAGGGCATTTGAACGCCGCAGTGGTACTGGACGAGGGTAAATATTTACCTCTTGTTAGTTTTCCTTGACAATTTCCTTTGGTCCTTCTCCACATGCCAGTTTTATGAGTTCACTTGCATATCCCGCTTCAATGTCATAGAGCTGTAATATATATTCTTTGGATCTAACCTCATTTTATGTGCAGAAATGAGCTCAAACGTGAAGGATCTGGTCGAGGAAACTGGGGAACTCCAACTGATGAAATTGCTCCGTTAGTATTTCATTTTGTCCTTTAATTTTATGTATTATGTTTGGGACATTTGAACACTTTGAAAGTCTGTCCAAAGCTGACATATCTCTACTCTTGTCTACTGTTCAGAGTGACTGAGGAAGTTGTGAATGAAGGTGAGAAAAATTTGGATGTCAAGAAGCCCTCTGGAGAGGAGGATGTCACAGATGCCAACAAGGAGAGCCCTGCTGTTGAGGCTGAAGAAAAAGAACCTGAGGAGAAGGTGAACGTCTTCTATTTCCATATAATTATAGTGATGATTCAAAACTCACTTCTCATGAAATTATTTAAAATCACGGGCTTTAAGCTAGATAATAATGGTGATGGTGGGGTTGTATGTCAATGTGAATATTTCTTCTTTGATTAATTAGATCAACTAACACCTTCCGGACTTGTCTATGGAAAACTAGACCACTTAAAACATCTGTAAAATTATGTTTTGCTGCTACCATGTGTTTTTGGTTAGTAGTGTCTTGCTGCGACCCTGTGACAGGAGGCAGGCCTTTTTCCAGAGTTGCAGGAATCTTGAGCCTTAGATATTCTCTATCTGCCCACCTTTTTTGAGTTCCAGTTATCTTCACAGCTGAGTACCCTTTGTCATTCTAATTTCCTTTGCTTTGGTTTTTCCCCAACATATTCTAGTCTTCTTATGAGGGACTTGTCTGTATTTTGATATTTGATTCTGTCATAATGTTTTCTTCATTGAAGAACTGTTTTGTGCACCTTCAGTGTAAATATGCAGACAACTATGCCTGCTGGGAAGGTCGTCTTTGATCTGATGCTATTTTATTAAGTATATTGATTTTCTCTATATTGATAGTCATTGTTTTTCTTTTATTTATTTATGCATTAGATATGTTGTTCTGGTATTATTTAGTGTGCTTGGATCATCAGTGCAATTACATTTGTCCTGCTGTAAACTTTTCTTGAGTCTGCCTTCTCCGATTCTTGGTACTCGTAGCTTTTTGACAATTATCATGTCTGCAATTGAACTAAGGACTCTCTCTTAGCTAAATGGATGTGATGGTTTGTTGGAGTATTTGTTGTAGTAGCTTCCAATGGCTTTCGCTGCTGCAGATTGGCCTATTATAACTTTATTTTGCAACCACCAGCCGTTCTATGCTTTCCTGTGTGATCACTATCTACTTTATCACAAGCTTCCAATCAGATTTGATGTCGTTCTTTGAGATGGAAAGTATAGTTTGAAAGTATTAACTCTCAATTATTGATGATTCTAGGATCTGGGTGGGGATTGGAAGTAATTTATCTTGGTTTGATAAGTCTCTCATCATTTTGCAATGATAAATGAATCTAAATGATTTCAGGGATTCTAAGCCTAACTGTCATTGGAAACTTGTAACAGATTTTCATCGCATTAGTCAGTTATTGCCTTTTCTTTTTTCAACAAAAAACAAATCTTTCGGTCAAGAAAATGGAATGAGAAAATGAACCATATTTGATTTTCCTATGTACTGATCGATGATGGGCTCCGCTATGAATCGACGACGGAAATTACAACCAATAAAATCGACCAACTCACTTACAAGAATGATTGAATTTACAACCAAGGAACGATTGGCTTTGGTCGGAATCACCTCCTGATCCAAATGAGCAGCACACCGTTGAGCCCCAATCGGATTCACCTTCAAATTGGAGCTGCAACAGAATCACAGCCAAGGATGGTACTGCTCTGTTGTAAACATCTGAGAATCCAATTAACTTTGTTGAAGTAGCTGCACTGAATCACCAAAATTTCCTGTGGAATTAGCTTCACTTCATTGCGGCTATGATTCGCCCATTCGCTTCAACTGCGCCACTATGATCTGCCTTCAATTTCGGAATTTCAATTGCAGCGACTCAGAAAAATAGTAGCGAATCAACCTACTGCTTTGGAATTCAATAGTTGAACATTCCGCTTTTCTTCCACAATTGAGGTCGCCTTCCTTGATCGAACAACACTTTCGAATTTTTCAAGCCGAGAGCCACTCCTCCGTCGGACTAACTGGAATCGAATTCGCTGAATTCAATTCGCTCCACACACTTACTATCATTGATCGACTCAATTGTTCGATTAATTCCACCGCTGCTTCTGATTTTTGTAGTCGTCTTCAAAGTTCGTTAACCAGTCCTCCTTGCGTTGGACAATATTCGTCAATTCCCGTTGGAAATTAATCAACAAGAATAACTACTGAGGAGCGATGCTCTGATACCAATTGTCACGACTCTAGGATTTGATTAAAGTTAGAAAGGAAAGTGAGAAGAGTTCACGGGAGAGAGAGCAGAATTCGGAGGGAGATTGAATAGAATTAGGGAGAGAAGGGATGGAGCAGTGGAGAACAAGAGAGAGAGAGAGAGCCGGGGGGGGGGGGAAGAGAGAGAAATTGGAATTTCAATTATCATTCAACATGAGAATCCCATCCATTTATAGTAGCTTTATATAGGCATATTTGTCTCCTATCAGCCTTGCACATGCAGCCATGTGCTCCTAACTAAAAAATATCCAAAACAAACTATTTTTCCCTATTACAATAATACCCCTTTATTGCTCATAGGGTCATGACACGTTGGAAGGGGGGTTATTGCGGAGACGATGTTGGTGGTTGGGAATGAAAAGGAAAATGGGATGGACATCTTTGAAGAAGGAATGATGTTTTTGTGCTTCCATTGTTTCCAATCATTCCATTTTGTTTTTAGTTTTTTGGTTCGGAAAGTGGTAGCCAAACAGCTTTCCAAGTCTATTTATTAATTTAACTTGACTTCCTTATATCACATTTTGGAATCAACTTAAAAACAAATTACTCAGATTTAACTTGAGGTTTTGTCATTTTTAAGTCATAGGAAGAGGTGAAGGTAATGTCATGTTGGAGTAGGGAATAAGAGGATCATAGTCAATTGTTAGTGCATGGTTGGTATAGCACGGTTAGTTGCTCATGACTCATTGAGCAGGCAAAGGTCTTAGAAAGGGAAAATTATATACGATTAAACTAACATATCAAGCCTACTATAAAGGGAAAACTATGTAGTTAGTGTCATTTGGCAGTTTGGTTATTCTTGGCCTTTGGATGGAGCACCCCCAATGCATGAGCGCCCTGGCTTTCCGAAGATTAGGGAAGGTTGTTTTTGTATGCTGTCTTACCTTTGCTTTGTGGGGATACTGTTCTAAGTTGGTCTATATTTGACATTTATTTTTGTATGCTGCTAGATTGGTTACAACTCTCTCGCTATGTATGGATTTTTTGTTCTTTAATATCCTCTTTTTTGGGGGTAGCAATGAGGCTTTTGTAAGAATTTATTTTACTACCTTTACATAAGTTTCACTACCTCCAAGTTTATTAAACACAACAACTTCGAAGCATAGGCAATTTAATCTCTAAGTTGCTCCTGCTGAAGCAATCCTATTTGTTTTATTTTGGAACTACTTATATATAGCAACCTTTTTAGCGTATTCAACAAACTTATATTCAATTGCTTCAGCATAAACCTTCAGAACCTTCTGCATGCTGGAGTTCCTAAAAATTTCTTCATACAGGTTTGCACAAAGCAGCTGTTCATGAATGTTTTACAAAACATATATTATAGGCAAGATATGTAAATTATGGTTCATGCTTCTAATTTTGATAGTCATGTTTAAGTGGAGTATATTAGGAACTTGTGACATGTAAAAACTAGTGAATATGGTTATAAGTTAGCAGGGAAGTTAATGGTCTTATTATCTTGATGAACCTGGAAATGTATGTGTAATAGAAATTTGTTATGCAAGTTACGGGCTTATGTGATATAGTATGAATTATGGCTTGAGGTTCCATATTAAAATTGAGTATAATAGGTGATACTAGCCAAAAATGCAATGTTTATCAATAGATGTATATGCTATATGGTGTTCAGCTGAATTCCTTAAATATAATGTAAGTTGCATGATGGTATAAACGTGGCCCTAGTTATAGGACTAAGTGTAGGTTAGCATCACACCCACACTTAGCTTGTAGCAAGCAAATTGGATGTTGGATTATTTTAGAGGATATTGTTACGACACGGGTAGATTAGTCATTGGGGGTGAATTCTTGTAACCAACTGTAACAACAAGAGGTTAAGTGGTTGTAGGCGGTTGGAGACAGGTGGTAGAATAGTTAGACCAGTTACAAGTCCAGCTGACAGTTAGCTATCTAACTGGAAGGAGTATAGCCTTTAAGAAGGATGTTGTAGAAGAGTTAAAAGGAGTTTTGGGAATAACAGAACTCTCTCTCTCTCTCTCTCTATCGTTCTATCTGTTTCTTCCTCAACTTCTATTCTCTTTCTTGAGATTTCACCTGAATTCCCAGATTGCCTAACCCTCAACTCGAGGGTGTGTCAGATATATTCCAGGTTTATGCAGCAAGAAAACGGGTTGGGGAATTCAATTAAGAAAGGAACCTCCCAAGTGTTACAATAGTGATTGAGGATATATATATATATATGTAATTATGAGTCGTGAAAGATTTTACATTATGTTATAAATGTCTTGTAAATCACAGGATAAGTTGGGAGTGGAAGTTTTCCAACTGTGTTAGGTTACAAAATATTACCACCTAACATATGAGTTTGAATCCGTTGCAGTTTCTTGTAAGGGGGCCACAGACTGGATCCAGTTAATTGATATATGCTGACCAATTCATGCTAAAAGGCATGTAAAGCAGAAGAAAAAAAAGTAGAAATGGAGACAAAAAATATGAAGGGATTGGGGAAGGGGAAGATTGTGAAAATAATAGCACTATGGAAAAAGGAGGGAGAAAAATGAGCCAAAGAGAGAGATGATGGGAGGGAAGAAAAGGATATATCTAGTTCTATAATTCTCAACTTCAATTTCTTCTGGGCTGCTTTCATCTTATGCCACTGAGGTTGCTTCGTAGATATCCTCCCACGTGAAGTCTTCTTGCATGGTGCATTCATGTCGTCAGGATTCTGTCACTTTATAGACTGAGAATCCTAGGAGATTGGAACACAGTATTTCAGGCTCCAGATAATATTTGAGATGTTAAATATGTTAATTAACATTGTCTTTTTGGATGTCACATATCAATTTTGTTCTCTCAGAATGTTTTCTTTTTGTGCCACTGCGAATACCTCCTACAGGAGTAATAAAAAAAAAAGATGCAACACATTTAAACTCCTATTAGGATTACAGGACAAGGCTCCTACATGGATTGAAATGATTGGTGAGCTGGAATTCATGTAGGCAACCCCACATGGTGGGGTTAGACTTGATATGTCATTATATGATTACAGGAAGTTTACTGAAGAGGGTTCATCTGTTTAATTGGCATATTGGTGCAACTCTAAATGTGCTTATGTAACTGTTTTCTAAACAAATGCAGGAGATGACACTTGAACAGTATGAAAAGTTGCTGGAAGAGAAGAGGAAGGCATTGCAGGCCCTCAAGACTGAGGAGAGGAAGGTAGACGTTGACAAAGACTTTGCATCCATGCAACAACTCTCAAGCAAGAAGGACAATACTGATATCTTCATTAAACTGGTAAAATTCATCAACCTTCCTTGGACTTCTGTCTTTTTTTGAACTTACATTATGATAATGCTTTATATAGGGCTCTGATAAGGATAAACGGAAAGAAATTGCTGAAAAGGAAGAGAAATCCAAGAAGGTACTGCTTCCTTGTTTTCCTTGCTTGTTTCTTCTTGTGAATAATCTTCCATCTGCTTACTGAAATTACTGTCGTAAATTTCTTGATTATTTTCAATGTCAAAGTATCTTGTTTTAATAAATGAACAAACTTGATAATGTGTTCTGAAAGTACATCGCAATTGCAAATGTGTTCTTGCCTGCATTTTTTTTTTTAAATTTTCCAGTGATTGGGTTGAGAGCCCTTTTATGCAAGACGAATAACACTTGGGTAGTTAAATGATTGTTCATTTTTCTTGTTTCTAGGCCGTCAGCATTAATGAGTTCCTGAAGCCTGCTGAAAGAGAGAGGCACTATGGTCGTGGTCGAGGACGTGGCCATGGTCCAAGAGGACCGTATGGTGGAGGTAATACAGTGAGCAATGTGGCAGCCCCAAAAATTGAAGATCCCGGGCAGTTTCCAACCTTAGGTGCCAAGTGAGATATATCTAGTGCCTCGCCCACAGTTTATTTGAATGCATCTTCTAATCTTCCGAACCTGAGTCTTGAGTGGTGGGGAATTGACTGGAATAATGGAGTTTGATATGTATCATCTAGAAGTCTTGATGCCCGTAAAAATGTAAAGCTCCAGTGTTCCCATGTAGTAGCCTCCTTCCCCTTGCTGGTATTTTATAATGTTCTTGCGCTTTGAAATTTTGGGGCATGAAAAAGTAACTTGTGACTTTAAATTGTTGTTGCTCAGTTTTGTTTTGAATAGATTGAAGAAGACAGAGACTTAGTTCTTTTCGGTGTGTGATCCGCCACTCATTTATGTATGGCAATTTCCTTGAGAGGCACTCGGTTCCTAAAAGCAGCATAAGAAGATATGATTGGTTATTGCTGTGGCGTGAATATGTTAAATGGGGACTAGCTGGGGGGTGAAGTCACCTCGGTATATCAGAGATTGTTGAAGATGGCTGTAAGACGTGTGCATAAAGATCACCGTTACAATCATACAATCCAGCCCGTCCCAGTGTCAGTCTAGGCGTTATTCGGCAAAAGACAAATAGAAATAAAGCCAAGTTCATTATTGGATGTTTTCTAGTAAAAATAAAAAAAACCAAATAAAAAACCGTGATTATTGTAGTCGTTGCTAAATATTGATATATACGTTAGGTTGCTCATAGATTTGAGTTATCTGAAATTTATTTTAAACGAACAAAATCTAACAAATATGGAATTGATTAAATTGTAAGACAACCAAATCGACCTAATCAATTTAAAATATGGTATGATTTGAGTTGGTTCATTATTTTCGGGACTGCAGTTATACGAGAAATTATTTCTAGATAGATAATCTTGTGTATCAACAAAGATGTGCTTGCAACAAAATTAATCATCTCTTTTGCGAATAATTAATGTTAAAACTATGGATGCCATCGGAGATTTTCTACCCCGAAAATACAAAAAAAAAAAAAAAATAAAATTGGGGATTTTTATGTCGGTATAGGATATGATAAAAATTTTAAGAGATTTTTATATGATTAGATTATTAATTATTAAATTTTGTTATTAATTTTAAAATAATAATAATAATAATTAAGAAATATGCTATAATTTACTAAATTCTCGCGTAGTTTATAACTTGAAATACCTAACCTCTTCGTAATTTTATTTTTGATTTTGACAGCTCCATTTGACATCATTTCTTAACCCCAAAAACTAGAGTAAACTGATTTAAGATTAGGTTATATTTTTTTATTTTTGTAATCAGAAAATAAAGTTACAAAAATTACATTTAACTAGGTAGAGTATTAGATATTAATTATATCAAGTTAATTAGACATTTGAAATTAAATTTACATTACAAAAGATGCTGTTGCGAAAAATCTCTTCAAAACAGAAATTGTTAGTGTAATAAAACGAATCAAATATAGATCAAAATAAGAACGTAAAGTAAACAGAATACAAACTCCCTATTTTAACCGTGCTCAGATCTGAAAGAGCAGTCACCACTCTTGATAACGCCAACGAATAGGAACCACAAGCCACAAACAAAGCTTTCAAACCGTAAGCCCAGAAAAGCCCCAACACCTCTCGACCAAACCAGCAAAGTAAAACCCTCTCTCACCCAAAGGATCACAGCCACACAAAGTAGGTAGATCGGTCACAAAGACAGTGAGTTCAAAGCACAAAGCAAGGAGAAAGAGCTTACCCCAAAAGAGAACCAAGATCTGAATATATAAAAGGCTTCCAGCGACATCAGAGGGGCCACCTTTCTCACACAAGGAAAGGCGGTTGAATACATGAAAGGAAACAGCATCCATAGAAGGAAAGAATGCCTTCATCGCTATCGGATGAACAAGACAGAAGCGATGAAGCAATCGGCTAGGATAGGAAACACGAGGAAGAGAGAGAGAGAGAACTAGGGTTTGACCGAGAATGATAGAGACGCAAAAAGGCTCTTTTATATGAGGGCTAAAAAAGGCTAAGGATAAGTGGGCTTTACCCCAATTTGAGCAAATGGGCTGAGGCCCATTTCTCATCTAAAATGGGCTGTCAAAAGAAAATGGTGACAGTCTTGGATCCTTCAATCCCGGGCCGAAGCCTATGAAGACCCACCCGAAAAAATTGTCATGGCCTCGGGCCTTATTAGGGAACAAAAAATAACAAATATCCACCTTGTTTCCTAATAAGGCCAACAAACACATACAACAAAAGAACATATAGCATAAAGCATAATCAGTAGGCAATTTGAGAAAGAAGACCTTGCCAATTCTCACGTAACTTTACCAATACTTAGAAGGTCTAGGCATCTTTTGAATTTTTCAACAATAAGCACCTTTGTTCCCATATTAGAGGGGTTGATATCTGAATGCACTTTTTCAAGTCTAATAATATCTTGAGATATAATATCACGAATAAAGTGCAATCTTACATCAATGTGTTTAGTGCGTTCGTGAAAAACAAGATTTTTACACAAATGTATAGTTGACTGACTATCAGAAAAGACAATAACATTTTCTGTTAGAACACACAGTTCATTAAGCAAGCCTTTAAGCCACAAAATTTCTTTAATTGCTTCTGTAGCAACTATATAGTCAGATTCAATGGTGGACAAAGCAACAATGTGTTGGAGTTGAGACTTCCAACTAATGCATGAATTACATAAAGTAAACACATAGGATGATGTTGATTTCCTATTGTCTCTATCACCTGCATAATTTAAATCTGTAAACCCCATTAGACTCATTTTATCTGAATGATGTTTATACACTAAACCTACATTGAAAGTACCCCTCAAATACCTAAGCAACCATTTCAATGCTTCCCAATGAACAGGACTTGGGTTTGTCATAAATCTACTTAATGTGCTAACTGCATGGGCTAGGTCTAGTCTAGTACACACTATGAGGTACATAATTGATCCTATTGCATTTGAATAAGGGACTTTACTCATGTACTCCTCTTCTTCTTTGTTAGTTGGAGATTTTTCTCTTGACAGTATGAAGTGGGCTCTTAAGGGTAAAGAAACTGATTTGCTTTCATGCATGCTAAATCTTTTTAGAATTTTTAACATATATGAAGTTTGATGCAAGAATAACATGGAATTTGACCTATCTCTTACAATTTACCTAAGATTCTTTTAGCCATACTTAGGTTTTAGGTTTTTCATGTCAAATTCTCCACCTAAAGCAGATTTTATGTTGTTGATCTTTTTAATATCAGGGCCAATAAAAAGCATGTCATCAACATAAAGTAAAAGAAATATATAGTCATCTTTATTTTTATGTTGAAAATATAGGCAATGATCAAAATCACTCATTTTAAAACCAATTGATTTAACAAATGAATCAAAACGTTTATACCATTGCCTAGGAGATTGCTTTAAACCATATAAAGATTTTTCAAGAAACACACAAAATCTGGTTTTTTCTTATCTTCAAAATCTTTGGGTTGAGACATATAGATTTTTTCATCTAAGTCATCATGCAAAAAAGCAATTTTAACATCTAGTTGTTCAAGTTCCAATCAAAATATGCAACAAATGCAAGCATGACACGTATGGTGGTATACTTAACAACTGGTGAAAAATCTCATTATAATCTACCCCTTCCTTTTGTGTGAAACCTTTAGCTACTAACTTAGCCTTAAATCTTATGGGGTCTTTTTCACTTGTACCTTCTTTAACCTTAAAGATCCACTTACAGCCCACAATGGACTTATCTTTTGGTCTAGATACTAACTCCCATGTATGATTTTTATTTAAGGAACTCATCTCCTCTCCCTATCTTGGGCCAACTGATAGTTAGATAGCGGTGGCTGTTCTTCTACTATCTCATTTATCTCATTTTCTTCAGTTTGGTTTTGTATCTCCACCTCACTTGAGGTGGTCGGAATGTTGGTACTAATATTCCTAGACTCTTCTAGGGAATCCTCACTCTCACTGTCTTGCTGTTTGTCACTGTTTGATTGTAAACAAGGCATTTTTGATTCATTAAATGTGACATTTCTACTTACAATTATTTTTACTCCCTTTTGAATTCTATCCCAAAGCCTATAATCCTTTACTCCTTCAGGATATCTTAAGAAAACACGTTTTCTTCATCTAGGTTCCAATTTGCCTTCATTCTGATGAGAATAGGCAGCATAACCAAAGGTTTTAAGGGTTGAATAATCTGCACATTTTTCATGCCATTTCTCATAAGGAGTGTCACCATTTAATGTAGTTGATGGGGTTAAGTTAACCAAGTAACAAGCAGTCATCACTGCTTCACCCCAAAATGATTTAGGTATATTAAAACTAATCATCATACATCTAACCTTGTCTAGGAGAGTTCTATTCATTCTCTCAGCCACCCCATTTTGCTGTGGGGTGTGAGGGACAGTTTTATGCCTTGTTACACCACATTCTTTACACAAGTCATCAAAATTCTTGTTGCAAAACTCTAGACCATTATCAATTCTTAGATATTTTATTGTTTTGCTTGTTTGATTTTCTATTTGAGTTTTCCAAGTTTTGAAACTTTTAAAGGTTTATGTTTTGTCTTTAAGAGAAAAACCCACACTTTCCTAGAGAAATCATCTATAATAAACAAAAAATATCTATTCCCACCAAATGTAGGATTTGATGTTGGTCCCCATAAATTTGAATGGATATACTCTAAAACCCTTGAGGCTCTATACACATTTGAAGAGAAGGATAATCTATGATGTTTGCCTAACACATAATGGTCACAAAAGGGGATATCGGACACATAGTCCTTGCCAAATACTCCCTTATCATTTAGGAACTTAAGCCCTTTAATACTAACATGGGCTAACCTATTGTGCCATTTTTGAGTGACATTAGAATTGATTGAATCAATGTGAGCCTGAGCTACTCATTACCTCGGCAGTTAAGGCATATATCCCATTTCTTTTAACTCCCTTACATACCATCATTGCCCCTTTAAACATTTTAATAATTTCATTTTCTATTTTTCCTATAAATCCATTCTTTTCTAACTCTTCTACTAAAATTAAGTTTCTAGCCATTTCAGGGATGAATCTAATATCTCTCAACTTTAAGACATATCCTGATTCTAACTTAAGAGTGATGTCTCCAATCCCTACAACCTTATAGGCTATATTACTATAAACTATGACATGACAACCCACGGATTTGCACATATTTTTAAATCAATGTCTTTGGGATATGACATGGAATGATGCACCTGAGTCAAGAATCCATTCTTGCCCATGTGCCCTAAGTGTAACATTAATTTCAGCAGTGTCAGAATCTATAAGCATGTAAACTTCACTAGGGTCAAAAGAGGTTATTGCATTTGCTTCTTCTTGATCTTTTAATTTTTCTTTTTGCTTATTTTTCTCAGCATAATAGTCTTTAATATAATGTCCGATTTTCCCACAACCAAAACACTTATCTTTACCCTTACCTTTGGTCTTAGACTTAGACCTACTTCTACCTTTTTTCTTACCACCTCCCTCATGTCCTCTAAATTGAGATCTACCTTTCATCAAATGGACCTCTCCGTGTCTTTTCTCATTTTTTAACTCTATATCTTTGCTCCTAAAGGAATCTATGACTATTTCGGGTGTCAAGGTGTCCCTACCATACTTAATGGCATTTTTAACTTCCTTATATGCATTTGGAATTGCATTTAAAAGAATTATTGCTTTGTATTCTTCGGTTACCTTTTCACCACTATTAGTTATATCTTGCACCAACTTATTGAAGATATCTAGGTTGTCATCAAGATCCCTAGAGGAGTCTATCTTAAAACTGAAGAAGCTTTCAAGCAAGAAAAGTTTGTTGGGAGTGGATTTTTTCACATAGAGTTTTTCCAATTTTTCCCATAACTCTTTTGTAGAATCAAGTTTTTCAACCTTTCTTAGAACAGAATCAGAAAGATGTAAAATAATAGAAGTATAAGCCAATTCATCAGCCTTAGTTTTTTGTTCAACAATATATGATTCATGGTATTTGCCATCTAAGACTTTAGAAACTTTCTGTTGTACCAAAATTCCTCTAATTTTTTGTTGCCAAATTGAGAAATCCCCCTTCGCATTGAAAACCCCTAATTCAAAGTGATGTGCAGACATGTTCACACAAAAGAATATGCTTAACACACACAAACAAAATAATTTTATGGTTTTAATTTCAACCTAACATATAGGAATAACTAAGGCAGATTTCACACACAGCACAATAACACTGATTTTCTAAGCAAGACTTAACTGTACCAAAATAGTTTATGCTAGCGCAAGAAAATCACAGATAATCCTAAGTCTAGCAACAAGCAATGGTTACCATCACCAGATAACCTCCAAACCTAATGGCCACCCCCACACGATGACCTGCTAATTGCTAGAAAAAGAAAACAAAGAAGTTACCAGTACAGATCTCAAGACCGAGATCTATGAATGATGCAAACTCAGATCTGGAATAGAATAGAGGCACCCCGGCCTCCACGCGCTGCCACTTACACGCTCATGCGCCGCTGGTCGGCAAGCGAGTGAGTAGCCACATGCTGCTCGGAGAAAATACCCAAAACTTGCTGGATCTGGATCTGGGGTCCTCGCAACCCAACTCAGAACCTGCAAGGGTCAATTGAACCGAGATCAGATCTGATATGGAACAAACTTACCGTGAGATCAGATTTGAAAACGATAGGGCTTGTCAGATCTGATTCGAACAAGGCACTACCCAGGAGCCACACAAGATTCTGATACCATTTGTTGTGAAAAATCTCTTCAAAACAGAAAGGGTTAGTGCAATAAAATGAATCAAATATAGATCAAAACAAGAACGTAAAGTAAATAGAATACAAACCCATGTTTTAACCGTTCAAAGCTCAGATCTAAAAGATCAGTCACCACTCTTGGTAACGCTAACGAATAGAAACCACAAGCTACAAATGAATCTCTCAAACCGTAAGCCCAGAAAAGCCCCAACACCTCTCGACCAAACTAGTAAAGTAAAACCCTCTCTCACCCAAACGATCACAGCCACATAAAGTAGGTAGATCGGTCACAAAGATAGTGAGTTCAAAGCACAAAGCAAGGAGAAAGAGCTTACCCCAAAAGAGAACCCAGATCTGAATATATAAAAGGCTTCTAGCAATATCAGAAGAGCCACATTTCTCACACAAGGAAAGACGGCTTAATACATGAAAGGAAATAACATCCACAGAAAGCAAGAATGCCTTCATCGCTATCGGATGAACAAGACAGAAGCGACGAAGCAATCGGCCAGGATAGGAAACACGAGAGAGAGAGAGAGAGAGAGAGACAACTAGGGTTCGACCAAGAATGATGGAGATGCTAAAAGAAGAGCCAAAAGACCCTTTTATATGAGAGCTAAAAAGGGCTAATGATGAGTGGGCTTCACCCCCATTTGAGTAAATGGGTAGTAGGCTTGTGGCCCGACTTCTAAAATAGGCTGTCAAAAGAAATGGTGATGCTCTTGGATCCTTCAATTCCGTGCCTGAATCCTATGAAGACTCACCCAAAAAAATCGTCATGGCCTCGGGCCTTATCAGGGAACAAAAACAACATATGCTATTGAAATTTTAAAAGATTATACAAATTTCTCAACCATTATTTCACCGAAAGAAATCGATGTTGTGGTTGTCTTTAAAATGTAAGGGGCATGCCGCGCGCAATTTAATGAAATCTAATTTTATTTAAAAATTATTATTCCGGCTGACGTAATAACCAACCATATGCGCGCGGCGCGTAATTCTCTCTAGAAAGTGACAGAAAGCGTGTTTGTTTGTAGACCTGTTTATTTAATTAATTTCTACTATGATGCCGACACGGAGGGGTGTACACCTGAAGGCTGAATCTGATCCAGTTCAGTATCAGTGGCGTTGAATATTATCTAAATTCTCTGTCAACTGGACCAAAACCACTGGTTGGTTGGTGCCAATGTAATCACTGAAACGTGGCGCTATTTTCCCGAGAACGTGATAGAAAGTATGGATGTCCAAGTGCAGCTCCGAGGCAAAACCTGGGGAGGCCACGTCTAATTGAGCTCAAATTCAAAGCAAAATTGAGCCGCTATCATCACCCCCAAGAAATCAAATTCCTGTGGGACCTACATAGGAAAATTTATTTAATTATTATTATTATTAATTAAATAGTAGCAAGTGATTTCATCAATCGTCATGCATTCATTGAAACTGTACATAAAAATTCTCTGACATGCATCATCTGTTAATTCGTCACACTTGCACGGTAACGGATTGAGTTTCAGCAGCTTATAAATACCGGGCCCTTAATTTGCACACACATCGACTCCGTTGAGGAGGAGAAGAAGAAGAAGAAGAAGAAGAAACATATCAATGGAGCCAATAAGGAATTCGTTTACCAGTGCCATGACACTAGCCAGGATGGGCGTTCCCCACATCCCAAGCCGCTTTGTTCTGCCGCCGTCCCAGAGGCCAAACCCTAGCATTCCCGCCGCCGCCATGCCCGTCATTGATATTTCCGGTCTGCATGACCCAGCTCACAGGCCTCACGTAATCCACCAAGTTGGCTTGGCCTGCAAGGAACTTGGTTTTTTCCAGGTACTTTTTTGTGGATTAATTAATGATTTGCATTTCACATAGAATCGTTTTAAGTGTGTGTATATATATATATATGTTTATAGCAGTACTCTTAATGAAATCGTTTATATATATATAGCAGTCTTCTTAATGAAATATCTAAAACGAGAATCACGTGGGAGAATTGTATGCTTTCCGTTCGAGTCAAGCATTTCTGTATTGCAATTTAGGTATCGATTACAAATAAATAAATAAAATGGTAATGGTACAACATTAAGATTGACGCCATTTTTATATTTATATGTATATTTTTGATGTAGAATGAATTGACAAAAAGCGATTTTGTAGTACGTACGTAGTAGGCATGGAATGGGTGCTTTAATTTTAATTAATAATAATAATAATCAAATTAACGATGGTTAACAGGTGATTAACCATGGCATTCCTTCATCATTGATGAAGGATGCGATGGATGTCGGGGCGGAGTTCTTCGAGTTGGCAGACGAGGAAAAGAAGCATCTTGTGTCGGATGATGTTCATCACCCTGTAAGATATGGCACAAGCCTGAATCATGTCAAGGACAAAGTTCATTTCTGGAGGGATTTCATCAAGCATTACTCCCATCCACTCTCCTCTTGGATCCATCTCTGGCCATCCAATCCACCAACCTACAAGTAACTACTCTACATCATCAATCAATCAATCATCAATCTTCCCAATTAAGGATCTATATATATATATCCATATATACTACATGATCATGTAACTTAATGTTTAAACCTTCGTCTCCTCGTGACTGTTATATGAATTCTAACTCATCTCATCTCATCTCTCAATCCCTCAGGGAGAAGATGGGTAGCTATGCAGTGGCAGTGCAGGGGCTGCACAAGCAACTAATAGGAGCAGTGTTTGACAGCTTAGGGCTAAGGGCTGATTACTTGGAAGAAGACATTGAGCAAGGCTCCCAAGTCATGGCCGTGAACTTCTACCCAGCCTGCCCGGAGCCGGAGCTGACGCTCGGGCTGCCGCCCCACTCCGACTACGGAGCCCTAACCATCTTAGCCCAGACCCACCAAGGCCTCCAAATCATGGACCATGCCCAGAGCTGGCATTTTGTCCCAGCCACAGAAGGTGCCCTAGTAGTGCAGATGGGGGACCAAATGGAGGTGATCAGCAATGGGAGATACAAGAGTATGCTTCACAGAGCAACTGTGAACTTCGAGAAGAAGAGGCTGTCAATAGCCAGCCTCCACAGCCTGGCGCTGGAGAAGAAGGTCGGTCCAGCGCCGGAGCTGGTGGATGACCAGCACGGCTCGGGGTACAAAGAGGCCAGCTTCGGTGGCTTTCTGAAACACATTTCTGGGAATGAATTCACCAAGCTGGGAAGGTACATAGAGACTTTGAAGATGAGCCCCCATGAAGACGAAGTTTAGATGCAATTATATAATCTTATTGCTATATGCACAGAATAAGCGAAGTCAACATGCAAAAGGGCGCAAGTCAATGTTTTTAGCTCCTCCGAGTTTGATGCCATATTTGCCAATTCCCTGTATCATGCAGCCAATCATCTTCATTCTTTTGATTCTCTGTTCAAATTAATTGATCACAGTGATTTCCTACATATATGTGTCCATGAATAGAGGTGCTAGCTCCAGGAAACAGATCACAAGAAGGAAATATATTCTGGGATTTTTCTTGCTGAAATTCTTCATATCACAGAACGATTATGATCTAGATATCTGAATGCTTAAATTAGGTGGACAATTAATCGAAGATGGAAAGCTTTTCATCAACCTAATTAATACAAGCTCAAAGTATTAATTCAGTCAATTAAAATGTCTACATATATAATTAACACTTAGATTATTCTCTCCTACTGAATGGTTTTTTACAAACAGATTTCTGCAGACTAGTAAAATTAATTCCAACCTGATTAATATTTTAATTCTCTAATATCAAAGTTGAAAAATAAAATATGGTAAATATTTCTTTTTTTGTAAAAATTCCCCAGATTTGTAATTATTCATCTCAACGCTTTCTGTTGGCACAATTTATGGTCGACTCAATCAATTCAATCTTAACTAAGAATTTGGAGATCATCTAGGCAAACTTTGATAGTTGAGGTGGCTGTAAGTTTCTCACCAAAGTTTGTGGTTCAAATCCTGACACCAATAATAGGTCAACTAAAGATATGGCGACATCCTGAGTACTTTAATCAGTGTACCTCGACATAAAAAGGTAAAGAGACAGAGAGATTAAGCATTAGCATGGGTCATATCCACTACGGGCCAAACAGAGTGATAGTAATCCTATGGAATGGTTTGGGATAATATATTCATAGATGGTGTGATATTATATGCGGTTGATTCCAGTTAAGTGGTGATCAGATGAACTATTCCTAAACAAAACTTAACTCCTCATCCCAAACCATTTTAAGACCATTCACATGATCTGATCAATTTAATTTGCAAACTCGCCTTCGTCGTTGCGCAATCAAATACATATACGAATCAACACTAAAATTGAGAATGAAAAAGTTCATCCGATCAATCCCCAAACGTTATCGAACGTAATTTGGAAAAATTCGCAACGGAAAAGGGCCACTTACAGGCTTTTAACCTAATTCCTCTCTCCTACCGTCTGCTCCTCGCGCGGCTCTTCTCTCCGGCGCTCTCCTTTCGCTGAAATTACATCTGTGCCATCTCCCCCGTGAAGCTCCCGTTCAGAGGAAAGAAAGGGGGAAGTATCAGCCTTCTGAAAGCGAAGAAGGATATGGCGGCGCAATCCACTGTGACACGCTGCACCTACCAACTATACCTACTTCTGTCCGTCGATCGGTGCTCAGATTACAGGAGAAAACATGTGGTGTGGCCGCTCATAGGTCTTTCACAATTATTATACTAATTATGTAACATTCTTTTGTCTTGTCAAACAGCATTAATAAATGGTGGAAAAGGAAGGGCTAGTAAACCGAGTGTGATTTTTGTTCACCCCTTTAACGGGGTGACTATTATCCCCAGTGTTTTGAAGATTAAAAATAAGGGAAGAGCAGCCTCTTGTGTTATTTTTAATCTCTCATCTGTTATTTTTAACTATCAAAACACTTAGAGTTATAATCACCCTCGTTAAAGGGGTGAATAAAATCGCACTCTAGTAAACCGAATTTCAACTCAGAGGTGTAATCTAAATATACGTACTTACTATTTCTTAATTAAAATATAAACTAAAAAAATAAAATATAAAAAATATTTTAAATAAAAGTTTTTTTTATTAAATTTATTTAATAATCTTTAAAAATAAAATCACGTGATTCTTATTTGATATTGTTCAGATAAATTTATCTTAAATCTTATAAATAAAAAAAAAAAACTCATATGTCTCTCTGTACATATCAAAATTTTTAAAAAAAATTCACTCTTATCTTGATTATTACATATTTTGACGTGAAAAATATTCTAATCTTATCTTGATAAATTTTATCTTATTCATCTTAACCAACATTGCTATAATACCCGAGAAATTTGGATTAATTAAAAAGAAGCAATTTATTAGAGAAATGGGATTTTAGAGAAAATTGGTATCTGAATAGCCTGAAAAATTGACCAAATCGACTACCGGGAGTGCCTTGGAGCCGAGATGCCAAAGGAAAATGATGCGGCATTAACAAGCACCCCGATATAGGATTTATGGTGCCGAAAGAAATTGGATCGGGAACAATTTTCGGTATAGCAAAAATATAGCTGCCATTTAGGCTGCAATACCGAATTATTGTAGACGACTTCCCGGAAGTCAACGGAAGCTTGAGGGGGTTTCGTTTTTTCATAAGAAACAACCCTTCAGTGGTTTCAGGAAGAAACGAAGAGGTTTAGGACCAAAACGAAGATTCGGGCCTAAGTGTCGTTTTTCAAAATTGGTAGAGGGAGGCCGAAACGATATTTTTTCGGAATCCTCAGGGGTCAAATTGATGTTTTAGGACTTGAGGGTCTTGAAAGCAATTATCAAAAGTTCAGGGGTTAGGTGGAAAAGGGCCAAAATGAGAATACCAAAAGTTGAGGGGCCAAAATGCAATTTTTCGAAAAAGCTAGCATGGGCAAATATGACCAGTCAGCCATGCCCGATTTTGGCCACGCGGTTGCACGAGACTTGGTCGGGGGAGCATCTTTTGTAAAGAGCTTGCTCGACAAAAGCCATCGTGGTGGCCGAATTTTGAAGAAAAAGAATCCGAAGTTGGCCGGATTTTCGGTGCGCCTGCAAATGGCTTTTTGTGGTCGGTTGAGGCCGATTCGAGGCTCACCCAGGGGCGGGTGAGACTCCTAAGGCAGTGGGTCGAGTGTCCAAGGGTGTTTGAAGGTTCGTTATTGCCTATATATAGGCATTTGAAGCCGCCGAATTTTGGGAGAAATATGAGCTTCAAATCGAGGCTTGTATTGAACGAATTGGAGCTCCAAAATAAGGGTCTTTTGAAGCCCATGAGGTGTAGAGCATATTTGGAAACTTTGGAGCATTTTCATGGAGTTTTGATAGGGTTTCGAAGCTCGCCGGAGTTTGGAGGCGGGCGGTCTGGCCGAGCCTTTGGCCGGCAAATCGGAGGCCTTCCCGGCCTCTTTTTGAGCTCAAAGATATGCCAAGTGGATCGACTAAAGCAGAGGAAGAAGATGGCATAAAAAACTAGCATGGCCTGCATGGCCGGCGCCGGAAAAGATGATCTGCGCGTGGGCCACACGCGCAGCCCACGTGCCAGCGCGTGAGGGCGCGTGGGGCCTCCTAAAATTCTAGAAAAAATCTTGTAAAGTCCAGAAAATTATTTTACGGGATTCTGTGCAAAAAGTTTTGAAGTTTGGGTTTTCAATGTCTCGGTTTTTACACCAAAGAATCTCGTTTTGCATGAAAACACACCATCTGGGTGAGCCCAGTATTTTTCCTTTGAATTTTATAGCATATTATGAATTGTTGTAAAGATAGATTTGAGGAAATAGTCTCGATGTAATTATTGGGATTTTTAGAAGGAAAAATGAAGGAAAATAGGAAATAAATGGAATATTGAGGATATTTAGTGATTAAATATTATTTTATGATTGAGCAGATCGAGATGATGTGATTGGTGCAACTTTTGAGAGTTGGCACGAAAATCAAGGCAGGGCACGCATATCGAGGCGATGCACGCTTTTCGAGAAAATGCAAGTTTATCTCAAAAGGTGAGTAATTTTATACCAAACATGGTTTTTTGAGTTTTTCTATCCTATATGATATGATTGTTTATTATGCATGATATTTATGAAATATATGATTGCTTATATATGCATAATATTTACGAAAGATATGATTCATTTTGTCATATTACATGGAAAGTCGTGATAATTGTATGGCACGATATTATTGTCATATTGATATTTGTGCATGAGAATGGGATGTCGCCCCCAGAGTGTAGCCGTAATTCTCCAAGGGCGTTGAGGGAATAATGTTAGGCTTATCCTGCATAGGTTCGGGATTTGCCTAAGATTTCTAGCCGGGCTTGCGGGCCAGGGAAGTTACACTAAGGGCAAATGTTGTTCATGTTATTGCATCATGCATTCGCATATATGTTTTGGACCCTCACTAGAAGTTTCATCTTCTAATGGGTTATGTCCTTGGAACATTCCACATTCCAGTTTAGACTTGCAGCTCAGGCAGGGAGCAGATTGAGATATGACGGCACATGATGGCGTGGCCGATGGATTCAGCGAGCTGACTCGGATATGTTTTAGTTGATATTTTATTGATGTTTAGCCTTATTAGAATATTATGAATCTCATGTATTTATGTATTTCAATATTGAGATATGATGTTAATTATGGTACGGATTTTTATGTTATAAATAAAGTGAATTGATTATGTACTATATCAGATTTAGATTATCGCTTCCGCATTTTTAATGATTTGCTGGGGGTTTTGTTTGGAATTCGGTACTTACGATTAAGTTATGTACCGAGAAAGAAAAAAAAAATAATAAATTATGTATATTTTGGGCCCAGCATAATGACATGCTCGATAAGAGAAAAGCGGGGTGTTACAATTACCTTATGAATAAGACATGTATATTAGATATCCATTCATGATTTCATTGTTCCAAATCACGAATGGATTTAAAATGAATTTAGAGATAAATTTTAAAAATTAGTTTTAAGAACAAATTTAGAGAAAAATTAGTCGTTTCTTATTTTGTTTTGCTTAGAAATAGATTTAGAGATGAAAAAATTCTCGCTTCTTCCCTTAGAGACGAAATTAATTATATCTCTACCTTCAATTCATATAGAATTTTTTTTTCCTCTAAACTCTATATTAGGGGTTTTTTATTTTATAATAAAATAATATAAAATTAGTATTTTTACATGTGATAATTTAATAATAATTTAATTGGTCATTGATAGGATGAAGAGTAAGACAAAAATTTAAAATTTTATTATAAAAATAAAAAAAAATAACTTAAATATGAGTTAAGATGAATAAAAAATTAATTAAGTTCATAACCCGTGGGCAAGCAAGCCATGTTAGGGCCTTCAATCACATCAAGTTCGAATTTTTGGTCTCAGCGTTGGGATTTTTTTTTGTCTCCATTAGCGATAAATTTGAAAACATATCGGTATGTAATTAGCGTCGTCCCGTTAAGTGACGAATTTTAATCTATCGTTAATTACTTAGATATTTAGTGACGGATTTATTCGGTCACTAAAAATCAATTTTTTTTTTTTTTTTTTTTTGGGTAGCGATTAGATATGTTAATTTAACACTAGCTAGGTTCAAAGATAGCTCAATCAAACTCAAAGACAAGGCTGTGCATGTTCAGATGAGTAATATTCTATGTATATACATGTGCTGTTTGAGCTCACTTTCATCTTCTGTTCTGTGCACACCTGACCTCGCTAGCTAGCATGCATTTTTAATTAATTAATTTGGTTCATCGATCAAATATTCATTCTAATTATAAAAATCAGACAGCTCATTTGATACGCAGTGCTGTTGCCTAAGAGAAATGTGCAAGCACATGAACAATGATATCACAAAATTTGTCCAAAAAGAAATAAAAAAATGTTAATATTAATTAATTATGATATGAAATTTAGATATTCTTTTGTGTGTATATTGTTTTATTCTCTGTGTGTGTGTGTGTTATTTCCTTTATATATTAGAATAAGAATATTCATGTATATATATATATATATGTATACTTAAAAAAGAATCAGAGAATACGGCAAACAGTCGTCTATTTTCTTCTATCTCCGACTCCGATCCACTGCTAAAATAACACTGATATGCTAAGGACGAGGACATGCAGCAACTTGGGGCCAGCAAATTAATAAAAACAGAAGAAGAAGAAGAAGAAGAAGAAACTGCAGGAGATCAGAGAGAGAGAGAGCTAGCTTTATATGTCAAGTTGTTCCCTATATATATATGCCATAGCATCGTGGACTGACGTTTATATATATATATTTGGCCAGCAGCAAGTGCATGGCTTTGGTGAGCCTATCTATGAAATCTAACAAAACCACGGAGCTATATATAGAGGGAAAGAAAAATAGTTTCCTACACACATATACGTTGAAAAGGATCTCTAGAGAGAGGGTAACATTTCTTATCCATCTGTCTGTCCGCCCTACCGATCGAGCAGACCGGATCTCTCGGCTCAACCAACTGGTTTTTTCTTCTCTTCTTCTTAATTCTCCTCTGTTTCTATGCAGGAAAAATCTAAAATAAAAAAGAAAGAGAGGAATCTGAGTATTGGTACTGGAGAGCGGTGTTATTTTATTTATTTATTTTTATTTTTTCACTGTTGAAAAATGATAACGCGAGGGGGGAGGAATTAATGGTGGTAGGATGTGATCGCATTCGCACAACTTGTTGGGGCGGAAGCAATGCAAATCAATCGTTAGTGCACAAAACTAAAGTCAAAAGAGTAAATCGATAATAACAACAAGAAGAACACGAAATAAACTCCCTGTTTCGACCAATGAATGATAGTCACGAAGACTGCTTCAAAACTTATATCTGGACGTCTAACACCACTTAGGAAACATCGAGAATAGGCACACCAGAACCATAAAGGAAAGCCCCAAAACACCCAATAGCCACAATTCTCAAATCGCCCCCCACCCTCTCGACTGAAATGAAAAACCCCTCTTTACCACAGAAAACTCCACACACAATAGAGACCATAGAAGGAGCAAAGGATCACAAAGATGGTGGGTTCAAAGAAATGGCTGAAAAGCTTATTAAAGAGAAGACAACAACTCAAAATAAATAGGCGTCACAAACGCCATTGATGGACAACCACAACACACAAAGAAGGTGTGGCACCCAACAAGGAAATGAGCATCGAATTGAGATGGAAAGGCAACCATGGAGAATCGGCCAAGCATGGAAAGGGGGAGAGAGCAAATCGGCCACCACAACAAACCAACAAAGGGTTAAAACCTTTTATATGGAGGGTTTAAGGCAAGACAATGGGTTTTGGGCTTCAAGGGGGGCTTCCTCTTGTTTGAGCAAATGGGCTAGGCCCATTTTTCATCCAAAACAAGAGATAATGGGCTATGGCCTGTCTTCCAATTCGGTTGCCAATAAGTGTGTTGAACTTCATTCACGGGCCAAAGTTTATGAAGCTTAAACACACTCAATTACATCACTACCTTAGGCTTCATTAGGAAACACAAAATCAACACAACTCAACTTCTATCTCTGTCACATGACTTTATTTACAAGTGAATCGAATTCCATTCATTCCTATATATGGTGTTTTTGCAATAATAAACTATTATCTCAAGTAAATTTATCAACTCTCTAATTGTGTACGTGTGAAATGAAATGAGAGGAAAAGTAAATTTTTTTATGACTCGAAGTACGTACAACTTATATCACACTAGCTAGTAACTTCATTCATTAATTTGAGCAAGATATATAAGATAAGGTTAATTAATTTCATTTTCTTTTTAACACTCTTAAGCCAAGAAAAAGAAGATGAAAACCTTTTAGCAATGAGGTTGAAAGGTTGGTTGGTTGGTAATTAATTGCTCGATCTACTCTTATTATTTCTTGCTTTTCATCACCATGATGAGCTGCTTTACAATTTTTGTCACTTGTATTCACTGTCTAAACTTTCGACCATTTTCTCTTCCCTTTGTTCTCATTTATGAAATATTTATGATGCTACAAATCTATCTAAAAACCTTTTATGAAGGGGAAAGTTGAGCTTTGGTGCAGCTTATAAGGAAAAGAAATTAGATTTACTTACTTTTTTTGGGGTTTAATTTCACTATCAAGAAATAAAATTTGATTATTGTTACTTTTCAATTTTAAAAAATAACAGTTAAAAGAACGAGAGCTTACCATAATCTTAGGACAGGTGTAAGATTGAGAAGCGAATTTAGGGTTTCATTCCTATGAATTGGACTTGAAAGTAGGATTAGACTATGATTGGATGTAAACAAGAAAATTTGTTTTTATTTTCTTGCTCTTTCCTTCGGAATGAATCGTTTTTGGATAGAAAGATGGACGAGAGAGAAAGAAAAATTGACAAAACGAACAAACAAACTAGAAATATATATATATATATATATAGTAAAGGTAGCAAATAACATACCAAGTTTTTATTTAAAAAAAAAACAAAAAATGACTCCTTAGCTAGGTGCCATCTTACCCAGCCCTTCAATTTAATTAATTAGGTTAGCATTAGTGACAATTATATATGTATTGCTTCTACTTTTATGTTTTATGTTTTTTGGTTCCCCCACACTCCTCCTCTCTTGACTTCTTCTCTATCGAGTTACTAGATTACACCATGCCAGCAACCTCAGACCAACGACAAATAAAATGCTGCTAGATGATCGATGTGCCCTTTTATATTTATACCCAGAGAATGAAAATTAAATTACATACAGTACTCTTATTGCAATCTCCCTAAACCCTAATCCCTAATTAATGCTACAAGCCCTACTGTTCTCTCTGATTTTGTGGTCTCCAGATGTTTTCTCTTAATTTTAATATTGTAAAGACCATTTTGTTATTCTAAGGTAATTTAGTTATAAAAAATAAAAGAGGGTCATCATAATTTTGTGACCAGCAAAGTGGAATCTAGCATTCTTTTTCGAAAAATACTATAGGTATATATTTGTGTACTTCTTGAGCTACATAAAGGTGTATCAATGACAAAAAAGTCCCCCATAAAGCGCATAGAAGCGCGTGAAGTGCATGTGAGGTGCAAGATATTTTAGTCATAATACCCCTTATGTAGCTCAAGATGTACAAAATGATTGTATATCTAACATGATTCTTCTTTTTATTTGCTCCGCAACCACTCTCGCATCACAACACGTGTCTCCAAATTTTTATATCATTTGACACGTGTGATATCATGTTTGGCTTGTATCTTTGATAATCGACTGCTTGCGTGGCCTGTGGGGTCAGACAGATTGCTTTAACATGCAGCCACTCATACCCAAAATGGGCACATATATATTATTTTTAGATATCATATATTATTATAATTTATTTTATATTATTATTTAAAAAGACCAATACCTTGTATAGTACAAGGTTTATTTTTTTTTTTTGGTTAACGTACCATTACGAGCGCTCCTATTACTAAAACCCCACGATTTCGGTAGAAGATGTAAATTTGGGAACTCATCAGTCAGTTTCTATCCCTACTCTCTCTCCACTGATGTGAGGATGATCTGGCATTTTTCAATTTTTCGGGATAGTCCCTGATTGATGAGCTTTCTTCCCTTAGGGTTCAAACACGAAATTTGATAACTTAGAGAATAACACCTTTGTAAAATATAAAAAAAATATACATTATATTATAAAGTACAGGCTTTACATTGTATAAGATAGCGATGGAGGGCAGGATTCTGAGCAGGCCTAGGTGTGGTAAGTAGAGCTCGCCACAGAGGATCGCGCCAAAATATCCATCCCCTTTTTGAGAAGCTCGGCTTTCCTCTGAAGAAAGGGGGCTTCAATGGGTGGGGAGAGATGTAATTTCGGGTCAAAGAGGGGCTTCGGCAGAGCAGAGATTAAAAAAGAAAGAGGATTGCTTAGGGAGGGAAGCGCCAGAAATTGGGTTAAATCCTGTAAGTGGCCCTTTTCCCTTGCAAAATTTGAATTTACAATTGTGTAATATATATATATGTATGTATGTGTATTTGATTGTTTGGTTGATGGATTAAACCTTTGAATTTGAATGAATCATCGTCACCGCCATTTCAATTAGTTAGTAGTATCTGTTTTTGAGCGTTGGGTGATTATCATTCTTCACTTTGGGGGGGGGGGGAGTGGAAATGGAGGAATTGAATCATCCTGCGATCACGGAGGGATTTGAGTTGAACTTGTGAATTTGACCGATTTGAAATTAGCCTTCCCGATGATCTGAGAATTAGATTTGGACAGAGAATAAATAATAAAATGGGAGAATTAGTAGATGGAATTATCAAGCTAATTAATTAATTAAAATTAAGCTAAAACTGAGTAGCTATAGCTCTGTGTGTGTGTGAAGAAATTAATGGAGGAAAAATCTGAAAATGTTTAGGTAAATTATATATACATCAATCAATACCCATCTGATCAGTTTAATTAACTAATAACTGGGTGGGTCTAATTAATTAATATATAATATCCGATTATGACGTGGCATGTCATGAATATTGAGAGGTTTAACTATTGAATTAATTAATGTGGGTTTTGGATGGATATATATATATATATAATATAGCCCTTTTGAAGACCAAGATTTTTGATTAAGAAGTTGCTTAAAAAGTGATTATATAAGAGGAGGCAGTGCCCTTTTGAAGACCAAGATTTTTGATTAAGAAGTTGCTTAAAAAGTGATTATATAAGAGGAGGCAGTTTCAGAAATATATATATATATATAATATATATATGGATGGCCAGATTTAAAGATAAATGGTTTAATTATTTCTAAAATTTTCAAACGCAATTATCAATCAAGAATATTAAAAATGGTATTAATTAGGTGTGTATTTTGAAATTTCCTTATATATATATATACATACTTTAATTAAGAATATATAGTGAAAATTGAAAACTGAAAATTCACTTAAGAATATTATGTGTAAGTACTTCTCTTTGCTTTTGACTTAATAATTATATATACACTTGCTAGAAAAATTAATATTTCTTGTTTAGGAACAAAAGATAGAAATTGGTTGTAATATATATTCTTTTATTATTTCACCCAATTATTTCAGATTCTGATCATCAAGAATTAGCATAGAAATCATTTTGCTTTGTTGGAGGGGATCAATATTAATTCCAAACCATTCCAATTCCTCATCCTAATTATTAACAAATACCCTAATTAAAATGCATTTCCATATATATTTTACTATTTGCATAGGATTACTATCAGTGTTTGGCTTTAGTGCATGCCTGGATATGAGCCCTACTAATTCTTAATTTTTTTTCTATGTCGCTTGTGATGTCAGGACATAATTGGTTGACGAGTTAGGTACTTCTGTGTTAGTTCTTTTACTGATAGAATAAATAAATGGACCGTACTACTTATATCGACGGGATGATAGATTCGATAATCAAATCAGACTTCATCGCTTGGGCTTCATAAAGCTCGATCGAGCTTCATCCAGAGACAATTAAGAGTAGGGGTAGTGAATATACAAATTGGATGAAGATATTTTTATTATTTGATACTTTCAGTCATCTTTCGATAACTTAATTGTTTGTATAAATAACATTTTTTTAAATAAATTATTAAGTACTATTGGAATTTGAACCTCAAAATTAGTGAGAAACTTGCAACACCTCGACTATCAAAGTTTACCAAGAAGAAATGATCTCCAAAGTCTTAATTAAATTGAATGTCATTATTCAATCTGTCCTCATTTGTACCAATAGAACCTTAGAGATTTGTAATCACAAACGTTGGGAACTTTTACAGTAAGAAATATTGACTATATACTTGATATTAGATAACTAAAATAATTAATTTCAACCCAAGTCCGATTGCAATTTGTTGCTTTCGGTCCAAAGGGTTGTCGAACGGGGAGATTCCAGGAGTGTGAAAGCTGGTTTCGGTGATCGAAGTAGAGAATGCAGTACCTGCAAAACACTCTGATGATGAAGTGAGTAAGAGATTTAGTTGGCAGAGTGTCGATAGATTAAAAAGAACATATATTAGCATATGAGCAGGTTGGCTTCGGTTCCTTGACATGCAAGTAAGCCCGGGATGGGACGATATCCGACACTGACAAGGCTTTCTGACAGAGGTGTGGTATTGATAGGACCTTCATTAAATGCTACATTAAATGCCAATGAAACTTGTAGTGGACGCGGGAGTGTTGCAAGTACAAAGGTGATGATGATCACTGTTGGCAGGTATGGGGCCGAGATTGGCCCAGAAGGCCGATAGAGGTCTTGAGCCTTTATCGAGCTAGGCCTGATTGAGCCAGTACGATCCATAGTCCCCCATGTCGGATTTTCGCAAGGATGAGCATTCGAGCTCGGAATGCAAAGATAATAGCTGAAATCTTGACGTGTTAGACCGACAATCAAGCTCGGAATGAAACCCTTATGTTGAACATTTGCAAGGGCGAGTTTTCGAGCTCGGATTGCCAAGTCGTTTGTAAATGAGCTTGTAACACCTCGCTTTTCTAGGCATGTTATAACTTAGGATAATTCTGTGATAGTAAATTTTTTCTTTTCAAAATTAATGCTAAAGCATATCATTTTTCATATTCATCCCAAAATTTTCATTCATCTATCTCAAATGAAAATTATCATAAATATCAAATGCGGAAGTTAAGAATCAAACCTCAAAAATAACATTGAACCATAACAGTATTACATAATCGTTCCTCAAACATAGTTCATAGTAAATAACATTCTTTTATTTTATAAGATTGTTCATCAATGGAACATAAGTTTCTCAACATGACTAAAATATAATCGAATCTTCATAAAGAAGTAAAATACAGGGACAATTTGCCAAACCCATCGGACATGACATCTTGTGCCATTACATCTCAACTGTTTTCTTGCCTTTGCTGCAAGCCCTAACTGGAGCATTTAAATGTTTCAAGGGCATAAGCCAAGTTAAATGTTGAATTATCTAAGTAAGGGATTCATAATAAACATGATTTGAGCATGAATGCAAAATGTAATAATAACATCATCTCTTTACCTTCCTTTAGTGACCATGGAAAATCCCTTTGCTATTTTCTAACCTCCTTTCCGAGGCTAGGACATTCATCAACATCCATGATGAAATAGCATTCTGACCATCATTTCACAACCTCCATTCCAAGGCTGGAATGTAATATAACATCCATGATAGACTGTTGATTTCCCATTTCACCAAATAAACATACAATGCATGATAAATAAATTTCACCAATGAATATATATATTTCTCATCAACATAACATGTGTATGCAATCTATATGATACATAGCATGATAAGGCATGACAATATGATAAAACTATTTATTCAAGGATATCAATATTCTATTTTTCCTAATTTTCTCATAATTTTCCTTTATTTTTTCATATTTTTCCTCAATAATTCCACACTAAATAATTCTTCAAACATTTTCCCAATTTTTCCACCACCACAATTCATAAAATAATTTCTGAGAAAAATCACTCGCATTGACTTAGCCTCTTAGCCTTCCTAGGTATACGTGCCCTGGCAATTTCCTGGGTTAGAGGTTATTCCTTTAGTCCCAAATTAATTTCTCGAATTTTTTATAATTCTTTTGAAAACTTTTTCCCATTTTTTCCTCATTTTCTCTATTTTCTTTTTTTTTCTTCATTCTCCTTTTCCCTGTGCACATACTGCCACGCCGCACCGTCGACCACCTCCGCGTGCGCCACGACTGGCCACCTACGGCTGCCACCTGCTGGACCACCGCCTCCACCCATGGCCGCTGTTGCTTTCTACCTTTTCCCTCTGATTTCACTCCCCTCTCCATCTTATTTATAGTCGCTTTCAGCTTAGGTACTATACATACATATATACATATAATATATGTTTTACTGCCTAGGCCATCACACGTATATCTATATAGTATATTATAACTATATAATATATTATGTAATATAATATACTAATAAAGAAAATTACATATTTAGATCCCAAATTTCATCTCCATTTTGTTTAGGTATTTCTCCAATTGTAATTACGCCCTCAACCATTTAATTAATTTGTACTAAGATGCTTAAAATCCCCAATTAACAACTCAAAGTTATTCGATAAGTACGTTTTTACCCCAGTGTCCTCACAAGACATTTACTTCATTCTGAAATCAGTTCAGAGTTGATTCTTATATAAAACTAGAGCCCCCTCAGCGTTCTGTTGATTTTTCGAAGGTCCCTTATAATCATTCAGTTTTCTAGGCTGTATCATAGCTGTATCGAAAACTATATCTCATTTGATTTCTTTTAGCGTCATAAATCTTGTCTCGAGATATTTGTCAATGACATACCATTTTCTTTAAACATCTAAGTTTTGAGGTGTTCGTTGTCGTTGATTCGATGACTTATTTTACTATTAAGCCAATCTTCCAGTATTTCGAACTCATTTAAATTACGTGGCAACCTCATAAAAACATTGGGTATTACATCTTCCACCACTTTGTATACTTCGAGCCATCATTTTTCAACGTTCATCTTGTCTGTACCCTTGCCTAACGATTTTCGCCTTCCCGGCACATTGGAACTACATGATGGCACTATCGACTCCTAGGAGCATTTGGCCATGTACTCCATGATGCTGCTAAGTGGAGGCACAAATCCAATCGTGTGCTGAGCTTTTCCCAGTACACTCAAAAAGTCCACACTATTATGGTTCTTTTTATAATATCCTAGTATTTTGAGAATAATAATAATTAATTTTTTATTTTTAACATCAATTAGAGTTTATAGTTGAAAAAAATTAACGGTTTTAGAGTTAGTGGGCTAAGTTGAAAAAATAAAGACTAAGTAAATGAGTTTAGAGTTAGTGAGCTAAGTTGAAAAAAATAAAAGGCTAAGTAAATGGCCTAATTAGTAGGCTAAGAAAATAGGTTTAAAATTAATGAATTAAATAAAAGAATAATTTATTTAGAAGAAGATTTAGTGAAAAATAATTAAGGTGACAAAATAATTAAAGATAGTAGATGAAATAATTGAGAAATGTGGGAGACAAAGTAGAGTGTGGACAAATAATTAAAGATTATGAGTGAGATTTAGTGAAAATAATTAAAAATGATGGGTGAAATAATTGAGAAATGTGGGAGACAAATTAAGGTGTAGACAAATAATAAAAAATAATGAGTGAAATAATTAAGAAATGTTGGAGACAAAGTAAAGTATGGACAAATAATTAAAGATTATGAGTGAGATTTAGTGAAAAATAATTAAGAAAGATGACAAAATAATTAAAGATGATGGGTGAAATAATTAAGAAATGTGGAAGACAAATTAAGGTGTGGACAAATAATTAAAGATAATAAGTGAAATAATTGAGAAATATTGGAGACAAAGTAGGGTGTGGACAAATAATTAAAGATTATGAGTGAGATTTAGTGAAAAATAATTAAGAAATATGTCAAAATAATTAAAGATAATGAGTGAAATAATTGATAAATGTGAGAGACAAAGTAAGGTGTGGACAAATAATCAAAGATAATGAGTGAAATAATTGAAAAATGTGGGAGACAAAGTAAGATGTGGATAAATAATTAAAGATTTTTAGTTAGATTTAGTGAAAAATAATTAAGAAATGTGACAAAATAATTAAAGATAGTAGGTCACTACAATTATGTTAAGCTTAATTCAACCTCCTATAAATAGAGGAAACTTGAAAAGTTTGAAAACTTAAATTAGAAAAAGAAATGTTAAAAGAAAGATTTGAGAGTGAGAAAGAGATTTGAAAAAGAGAAAGAAAAAAAAATAGAGAGAGAGAGAGAAAAAATACCAAATTTTTTTTCTAGAAAAATCCTATAGGCTGGGTTTAGTAGTTTGTGTGAAAATTTGTGGTAGAAGGCATTGTTGGATGCGCAAATCGAGGCTTCGTTGTAATATAAAAGAATACCGAATCGCTCCGCAGGAAGGTAAGTTATCTTCAAAAATTTCTTGAAAAATTTGAAAAATATGATAATGATATTTTAAAATTTTTGGTGACGAAATTGGAAGAGAAATGCATGATTGGTATTTATTATGAATTTTTGAGGTAATAGATGCTTGAAAATCAAAGAGAAAATGAGAAATAAATAGAATATGGATTCTGAAAATTATGAGGAAATTTATGGGGCTTAGAAATATTGTTTTAGGAATTATTGTGAAGAGAAATTGAGAAAATTTTATGAGAAGCTATTTATTTCATAATTTAGAGGAAATAATAGGAGAAATGGGAGAAATTAGAAAAATTAGAAAAATTATAAATCTGATTTTCTTAAGTAATTATGATGCCCAGGATACGTCAAGGTTTATAATTGAGTATGATTGGAAGTCCGACGCGAATTTTGAAGCAAAATTATGTTAGGGGCAAAATTATCTTTTTGCAAAGTAAGTGGTACTTCCAAACTGAATTTAATTTTATAAAAATATTTGGTTTGTAGGTGGTTCGATCCAAAACTTGATTTTACGTAAATGATTTTATCATGTTGTCATGCCTTAATGTGAGTATGTCATGTAGATTGCATTTACATGTTTGATTTATGAAATATGCATATGAGCATAATAAGATTCACGGTCATACGTTGCATGGGTTTGAGATTAGGTACTGGCTCCGTTATTTTGCCAAGGGTGCACCCATACACCTCAATCTGGCAGGGAGACTGGAAAAATGGCAGGTAATCTTAAGGTGCAGTCGACCCAAATATGAGAGTTATAATGTTATGTGCATTGCATACATACATGAGCATTAAATGTTTTGTATCCTTACTTAGATGATTCATCATCTAACCTGGGCTTTGCCCCTAGAATATTCAAACGTTCCAGATAAAGATAGTAGCAGAAACGAGGATGAATGAAGCATGTAGTGGCACTTAGCAAAGTGCATGATGAGTTATATGATCAGTTGAACGTATGTTATGTTGCTCATGTATTTAAGTTCTACTACTTCGAATTCTAAATGTTTGAGAAATGATGATGTAAAACCCTATTTAGGGTTAATGTTAGTTGAGAACTTATGATTAAGTCATGTTGAGAAATTTATGTTCTCGTGATGTAAGAGCTGATTTTTTATTAATGTTATGATATTAGGTTCGATTCTAGTTTCGGCATTTAATGTTTATGATAATTCTCCTTGGAGATAAATGAATGAAAATTTTGGGATAGATAAGAGTAATGATATGGTATAGTCTTAGTTATAGTAGTATAAAAAAAAAAAAAAATTATCCCAGAATTGTCATGAGTTTTAACGCGCTCGAAAAACAGGGTGTTACACTTTTTCTTGGAACCAAACTCTGTTCACGACTTCTCCGAGCTAACAACCCGCTTCCTTAAACATTTCTCCACCAACAGAGCTCCTTGTACGACCACAGTCATTCTGATTAACCTGAAACATGGAGAAGACGAACCACTACGGGAGTTCATGAATTAATTTAACTGTGAGGCCATCCAAATCAAGGATCTCAACCCGGCAATTTCTCTGCATGCTATCACAACAAGGCTACAGCCCGGACCGTTCTCCAATTCATTGGTAAGAAAGCCACCGGCTAACCTCGATAAACTTTAGCTACTGCGACAGCCTACATTAACATCGAGGAAGCTGCAGCTGCCAAATATGGTAGCTCTCGACCCTGAGCCCAATCACAATCGGGTCATAAGGTGGTGCAACCAATCGAGCGCCACAAATAGCCTAACAGAAGCTTCGAACGAGGAAGGGAGCGCAACCCTTTAAATCACCCCAGGAGAAGATAACAAGCCCACATACCCAAACCACCTTGGCTCCAGTAAGAAATCTAGACCCCTTTGACAACCAGGAAAGATTGAATCCTCTGGGAAGTCTACAACTCGAGGATCATCCACCTCCCTAAAGATAAAAGGCAGTAGAACCCCGACGCCCACGTTGACTTGACTAAACGATGCGACTATCACCAAATGTATGGCCATACCACTAAGGAATGTGTCGCGCTCAAGGATCAAATTGAGTTACTAATCCGAGGACACCTCGTCCAATATGTTTATGGGTAAAGCCGACATGGGGCACCACGTGAGGATCGAGACCGAAGGAGTCGAAGCCCACAACGGAGGCCTAGAGCTAATGAGGGCCAAAATGAGACACCTCCAGCCTTAACCAACCAAATAAGGGGGATAATCGATACCATCTCGGGAGGCTTTTGCCGGAGAAGGAGAATCCAGCTCGGCACCGAAGCGACACCCTTCGAGTGGTCATGTCAGTCAGCAACACTAAGTATAGTCATAAGAAGATGGCCCAACACCCAGTAATCTCCTTTACTGACAGGGACTACAAGGGAACCGACCAAAACCTCAATGACCCTATGGTCATATCTGTCGTGACAACCAACTTTGTTGTTAAGAAGGTTCTCATTAACTAGGGGAGTTCGACCAACTTATTGTATTTATTAACCTGAAGAAACGTCAAATCTCAAAGGAGGACCTCAAGCAGTTCCATGGGAGTCTGGTCGGCTTCTTTGGCAAACAAGTGCACGTTAGGGGGTACATCGAGCTATTAACCACCTTCGGATCAACACCCTTTCTTAAGACGATCAATGTCAAATATTTGGTTATTGATTGCCAAACTCCATAAAATGTCATCCTCGGTCGACCGTCATTCAATGCTTTGGGCGTGATTATCTCCACCGTACACCTAGCAATGAAGTTTTTGATGTTGGCCACTGGCGTCGTTCATGTAGACCAAAGGACAACACGACAATGCTACAACGATAGCTTGAAGACCCCAGCTCCTAGGCTTGAGAAAGGCACTAGCAACCAAGCTCCCTATCACAACGTCAATATGGTTGAACTAGAACCACGAAGCGAGCATCCCAATAGCCGACCACAAGCCACGGAGGAACTACACTTTGTAGCTGACGAATGTGGTTATGGTAAAAAAGTCTTCAAGAAAGTGGCGGATGTGCGTGGACTTTACCGACATGAATAAGGCTCGAAGGATTCTTACCCCTTACCCAACATCAACCAGCTTGTGGAGAGAGCCTCAAGCTATAGATACCTGAGCTTCATGGATGCATAATTCGGTTATAATCAAATCTTGATGAACCCTGCTGACGAGGAGAAAACGACATTCCTCACAAAAAATGCAAACTTTTGCTATAAGGTCATGTCGTTCGGGTTGAAAAATGTAGGGGCAACCTATCAATGACTCATGAATAAGGTATTCGCAAATCAGATGGGCCAGAACATCGAGATGTACGTAGATGACATGACAGCTAAAACATCAGAAGATAATGACCATTGCTCGAATTTGGTTGAGATCTTCGAATAGTTCCAACGACATAACATGAGGCTCAACCCGAAAAAGTATGCGTTTGGGGTACAAGCTGAAAAATTCCTCGGCTTCATGTTGACTAGTCGGGAGATCAAAGCCAACCCCAATAAGCGTAGAGCCATCCTCGAAATATGCAGCCCTAACAATGTGAAGCAAGTCCAACGATTAACCGATCGGATAGCAACTCTATCCTATTTCCTCTCAAGATTGAGCTCTTCTATTCTTCCAATGCCTGAAGAGGCCAGTGGAATTTCAATGGACAGAGCAGTGTGAAATTGCTTTTCAGGAGCTAAAGCACTTCTTGGCAACTCCCCTTATACTTACAAAACCCAAGCTGGGTGAGGAATTACTCCTCTATCTCTCCATTATCGAAAGTGCTCTCAATGTCGTGCTGGTCAGAGAGGAAGATAGAACACAACAATTAATATATTTTGTCAGTCGAGTCTTGCAAGGACCCGAGCTCCGGTACTAAAAGATAGAAAAATTGGCACTAGCTAGCATTGGTGATTGTAACATGAAAACTCAGACCGTGCTTCCAAAGCCATCAAGTCATGGTTCAAACTGACCAGCCGATCTGAAAAATACTCCAGAAGCCCGAGCTCTTAGGAAGAATAATCACATGGTCAATCGAATTATCCGAGTTCGACATATGGTACCAACCCCGAAGACACATCAAGTCCCAGGTACTATCCAACTTTTGCATAGAACTATCTTCTCTCGCCCCAACTTCTGATAGTAACCCTTGGATTTTATTGGTGAACGGAGCCTCAAACATCAAGGAAAGCTGGGTAGGAATAGTCTTGGAAGGACCAGATGGGCTTCTGATTGAACAGTCCCTCTGTTTTAACTTTAGGGTAAGCAACAACCAAGTCGAATATGAAGCCATCATTGCCGATTTAGCCTTAGCCAAAGAAGTTGGGGCCACTAGGCTCATCGCAAGCAGTGATTCTCAGTTGGTGGCTAATCAAGTCAAGGGTGAATTCTAGACAACAGATCCCCAGCTCGGCAAGTATCTCGACAAGGTCGGAATTTTATCTAAAACCTTTGAATCATTTCACATTGAGCATGTCCCAAGGGAGCAAAACTCAAGAGCGGACCTGCTCTCAAAACTCGCTAGCACCACGACTCTAGAAAACAATTAGTCGGTCATACAGGAAACATTGGATTCCCCCATAGTTAATTTATAAGTGTATAATGTAGTGGCAGACCCTAGCTTCTAAAGGGTCCCCATTATTCGGTTCCTTAAGGAATGAGTCCTACCTGACAGCCCGAAGGAAGCCAAGAAGCTGAGGTAAACGACTAGCCTTTATACCATGATTGGGGATCAGCTATACAAACAAAGTTTCACCATGCCACTTCTCAAGTGCGTGGATGGAAGGCATGCTCCTTCCGCAATGGTTGAAGTTCATGAGGGTGTCTGTGGAAGCCACATCGGAGGTCAGTCCTTAGCAACGAAAATACTTCAGGTTGGGTACTACTGGTCGACCATGCGCAACAAATGCTTGGAATATGTGAAAAGATGCGAGAAGTGCTAGAAATATGCAAATGCACATCACTCTTCCTTGGAAGAACTCCACAGCCTCGACGTTTCTTGGCCTTTCTACAAATGGGGGATCGACCTACTTGGACCTTTCCCTTTGGCCTTGGGCCAACTCAAGTTCATCGTAGTGGCCATTGATCACTTCACCAAGTGGATCGAAGCTGAACCCCTAGCAACAATTACGGCATAAAAGGTCAAAACATTCGTATGGAAAAATGTTGTTTGCAGACATGACCTGCCTGGTTTAATCATTTTCGATAATGGTACTCAATTTACCAATGCAAAGTTTCCATAATTTTGCAAAGAGCTCAGCATTCATCAGGCCTTCACTTCGGTGGAGCATCCCCAGGCAAACGGGAAAATCGAAGCCACCAATAAGGTCATCTTCGCCAGGCTCAAGAAACGACTAGACCAGAAAAATGGGGCCTGGGCGGAAGAGCTCCCTATGGTTTTGTGGTTATACCATACCACAATACAAATATCAATGATGGAGAACCCTTTCAAGCTCACTTGTGGGTCGGAAGCAATGATTCTGATGGAAGTAGGGAGCGGAGCCCCCGAAGGTAGCATTTCCAAGAAACTTCCAATGGCGATGAATAAAGAGTTGATCTAGATCTCTTCCAGGAAGTATGAATCTTAGCCCATATCAGAGAACAAGCAGTTAAACAAAGGGCAACCCAAAATTACAATTTTGGGGTCAGGCTTCGAAGTTTTCAAGAATGAGACCTGGTCCTGAGGAAGATGGAAGTCGTAAGACAACAACCTAGAGAAGGGAACCTCGACACCAACTGGGGAGGTCCCTACTGGGTCACTCGTAACCTCCGCAACGAAGCCTACCACCTCATTGAACTCTCAGAGCGACCCTTGCCAAGAGCGTGGAATGCGGTTAGCCTGCGAAAATATTACAGCTAAGTAACGATCTCATGATCATACTCGCAAATTACTTACGCTTAAAAAATAATTCATGTTGTAGTATGATTTTTTGTTTCTTGTCAATATTTAATATACTCTTTGATTATACCATTGTCGCTTTAGTTTTGTTATGAGGCATATTATTCGGTTCTACACTAAGGTTGTCTTGTCTTATCAATGAAATCAAGTCCCGACAGATGTTATATTATCCGGTTCTACAACAGGGTTCTCTCGACAACGAAATTGGATGTTTAGAAAAATAGTTTTTACACTCTTAAGTCGTGCTCGGGGCCCAAATCGACGCGGTCAATCCACACCCAAGGGCCTGGGTCCATATCCCGACGTGCAGACCTTGGGTTTACCCCAACCTCACTCTTAAGTGGTGCTCGGGGCCCAAACCAATGTGGTCAGTCCGCACCCAAGCACCCGGGTCCATCCTGACGTGTGGACCTCGAGTCTACTTTGACCGTCATCATGAGCATGCCGAGCTCAGCCACCTCGGTCGTATATACCAAGCTCAAAACATCTTAGTTACACATCCTAAGCTTTCTTTTAATTACAAAACCCCGCCTCTTTGTCTAATGCACCCCAAGCTCTATAATACCCCATGTTTTTATGAGGTTGTCACATAATTTAAATGAGTTTGAAATACTTAAAGAATAACTTAATAGTAAAATAAGTCGTCAAATCAACGGCAATGAGCACCTCAAAACTTAAATGTCTAAAGAAAAGGGTATGTCATTGAAAAGCGTCTCAAGACAAGATTTATAACACTAAAAGAAATCAAATCATAGATAGTTTTCGTCACAGATACAGCCTAGAAAATTGAATGATTGTAAGGGGCCTCCAGAAAGTCAACAGAACCCTTAGAGAGCTCCAATTTTATGTAATGATCAACCCTGAAGTGGTTTTGGGATGAAACAAATGTCCTGTGAGAACACTGGGACAAAAACGTACTTATCGAATAACTTTGAGTTGTTAATTGGGAATTTTAAGCATCTTAATGCAAATTAATTAAATGTTTGATGGTGTAATTACAATTAGAGAAATATCCAAATGAAATGAAGATGAAATTTGAAATTTAAATAAGTAATTTTCTTTATTAGTATATTATATTACATAATATATTATATAGTTATAATATACTATATAGATATACGCGTGATGGCCAAGGAGCTTCCTGGCCAAGATTTCTGCAAGTGCTATAGATATATATAGATATAATATGTGTGAGTGATGGCCAAGGCAATGAAGCATATATTATATGTTTATATGTATGCGTGGTGCCCAAGTTGAAAGCGGTTATAAATAGGATGGAGAAGGGAGTGAAATCAGAGAAAGAAGATAGAAGGCAGCGGTGGCCATGGGCGGAGGCAGTAGTCCAGCAGACGGGTGGCCGATGGTGGCACATGGTTGCGCATGATAGCGCGCGGAGGTGGCCTGTGGCTGGCAGTCACGCGCGTGGAGGTGGCCAGCGATGCGACATGGCAATATGTGTGCAGGGAGAAGAAGAAGGAAGAAAAAAAAAGGAAAAAAAAATAGAGAAAATGAGGAAAAAATGGGGAAACTTTCCAAACAATCCTAGAAAAATCGGGGAATTAATTTGGGACTAGAGGGACATGCTCGAAACCAGGAAATTGTTCGGACACACGTTTTGAGGTCAGACACATATATCGAGGAAGCCTGAGAGGCTAACTCAAGATGAGTGGTTTTTCTCAGAAATTATTTTATGAATTGTGGTGGTAAGAAAATTGAAAAAAATGTTTGAGGAATTATTTAGTGTGGAATTATTGAGGAAAAATAAGAAGAAATAGAGAAAAATTATGAAAAAAATAGGAAAAATAGAATATGGATATCCTTGAATAAATATGATGGCCAAGGTACGTTGAGGTTCCGAATTGAGTACATAACAAGTCTGGCACGAGAATCAAGATATTCTGAGATACATTCGAGATAAATGGTTCGACCCAAAATCCAATTTTATGTAAATGGTTTTATTATGTTTATGTTGTCATGCCTTGTCATGCTATGCATCATGTGGATTGCATACACATGTTATGTTGATGAGAAATGCATATATTCATTGGTGAAGTTTATTTGTCATGCATTGTATGTTTATTTGGTGACACGAGAAATCGATAGTCTATCATGAATGTTATATTACATCCCAACCTCAAAAAGGAGGTTGCCTTGGAATGGAGGTTGTGAAATGATGATCAGAATGCTATTTCATCACGGATGTTGATGAATGTCCTGACCTGGGAAGGGAGGTTGGAAAATGGTGATAGCAAAGGGATTCCTCGTGGTCACTAAAGGAAGGTGAAGAGATGATGTTATTATTGCATTTTGCATTCATGCTCAAATCACGTTTATTATGAATCCCTTACTTAGATGATTCAACATCTAATTTGGGCTATGTACCTAGAACATTCAAACATTCCAGTTGGGCTTGTAGCAAAAGCAAGGAAGTGGTTGAGATGTAACGGCACGAGATGTCTTGACTGATGGTTTTGGCAAGTTATTCATGCATTTTTCTTCTTCATGAAGATTCGATTATGTTTTAGTCATGTTGAGAAACTTATGTTCTGTTGATGAGTAGTCTTGTAAAATAAAAGAATGTTATTTACTACGAACTATGTTTGAGGAACGATTATGTAATACTGTTATGGTTCAATGTTATTTTTGAGGTTCAATTCTTAGCTTTTGTATTTAATGTTTATGATGATTTTCATTCGTGATAGATAAATGAAAATTTTGGAATGGATATGAAAAATGATATGGTTTAGCATTAGTTTTGAAAAGGAAAAATTTACTATCCCAGAATTGTCCTAAGTTATAACACGCTTGGAAAAGCGGGGTGTTACAGAAGATGGTGGAACAGGGATATGGATGGCCTACTGGTGTTGGTAGTGGCTTCCTTGTGCATCGTCATCAACCCACTCATTGCGTTGGTCGCGCTTTTGATTGTGGGTTAACTTAACAACCTGATTTTGGTGTTGCTGGATGGTTTGGAGAAGGATTTCCATGGTGGCTAGATTTTCCGGCTGAGAATGGTTAGTGTTTAGGTTTTCTAGGATGAGAATGAAGTTGTTTTGGCTTCTGGTTCTAGTCATAGCTGATTGAAGGGTAAATTAAGAGATTTAGGTGGGTGGGTGGGGTAGGTATGCTTTACTGGCCCCATGGTGGGCGTCAAATGTCCCTTTCGGCCCAAATGGTTGTCAAACGGGGAGATTCTGGGAGTGTGGGAGCTGAATCCGATAACCAGAGTGAGGGGTGGTGGCACCTGCAAAATACTCCGATGGTGAAGTGAGTAAGAGATTTAGTTAGCAGAGTGTCGATAGACTGAAAAGAACATACCTTAGCTTGTGAGCGAGCTGACTTATGTAAAGGGAAGAAAGGGTTCCCTGACATGCAAGCAAGCCCGGGATAAGACGGTATCCGCCGTCAATGAGGCTCTCTAACGAAGGTGTGGTGCCAACGGGACCTTCATTAAATACCGATGGAACCAATAGTGGGCGCAAGAGTGTTGTAGGTACAAATGTGGTGATGATTATTGCTAGAAGGTATGAGATCGAGATTGGGCTAGAAGGCTAATAGAGATCTTGGGCCTTTATTTGGCTAGGCCCGATTGGGCCAGTAAGGTCCACAATTAGTATTACTAGTTTGGTCTGTTAAGCTCAGTCACCTGTTCAAAATTTTAACTCAAAACCATTCAGAGGCAGAAAAAGTATAAACTATCTAGCAAATATATATCTATTAATTATGTAAATGTTTAATTGACTGAATTAAAGGAAAATCAACATTTTTTGTTGTTTGTTTTTTGTACAAATATTGTATAGTGAGTGATCTTTTCACCACTTCATATTCTTACGCATATAGTATAACTTAAGCTTGATGAAGATGATCATTGGGTGCATGATGCTAAAGTGGTTGGAAGAGTATGTCTTACATTACAATATATTGTAATTGTAATGGGATAGAGAATATATTTAGATAAATATTTTATTAAAGCAAGAGGAAAATATGAGAAAATAATACTTCGTTTATTCTATAATGAGAAAGAAAGAAAAGCTACTTTTAGCTTGAATACATAAGTGCCCTGCCCTTGTTATATGTCCTGCTCTAACATAACTGCCGACTAAAAGCACAACTAACCAACTAACTGTACACATAAAATACAAATAGAATACATCAAAGATACACCCAATACATTTAATAGTTCCCCTCAAAATGGACTATGAATATCCCAAATGGCCATCTTATCCAATAAAGGGAACAATCTAGCAGCTGATAGAGGCTTAGTAAATGCATCAACAAACTGGTGTTGAGTACGAATAGGAAGCAGCTTAGTAAATGCATCAACAATCTTGTTCAATATGCTTCGTACGCTCATGGAAAACAGGATTATTAACAATGTGTACAACAACCTGGTTATCACAAAATAAAAGAGCAGTAGTAGTAGAATTAATATGAAAATCAGGCAAAAGTTGAGTTAACCACACCAATTCACTAGCAATAGAGGCAAGTGCTTTGTATTCAGCCTCAGCAGATGACTTGGAAATAGTGCTTTGCTTCTTGGCCTTCCATGATACTAACAAGTCCCCAAGAAATACACAAAACCCAGTTATAGACTTCCGAGTATCTAAACAAGACCCCCAATCAACATCAAAGAAAGCTCGAAGTTGAAGAGAAGAAGATGCTAAAAAGAACAATCCTTGACTTGGAGTAGATTTCAGATGTTGGAGAAGATGGTAAGCAACACCAAGATGAGGCTGTCGTGGCTGGGAAACATATTAGCTGAGCTTGTGCACAGCAAAAGTGATAACAGGTCTTGAGATAGTAAGATACAATAAGCGGCTAATAAGTATTCTATATACAGTAGGATCTTGAAGCAAATCTTTCTCAAATGAACAAAGTTTAGAATTAGGAACCATAGGGACAGAAGCAGGCTTAGATGCTAAAAACCCAGTATCTTCAAGAAGTTGAAAAGTATATTGTCTCTGAGAGAAGAAGATACCCTTATCAAATTTAACTATTTCGAGCCCAAGAAAGTATCTCAAACGACTAAGGTCTTTAAGCGTAAACTGAGTATGAAGAAATCCTTTAAGAGAATCAATGATAGCAACATTTGGGCCTGTTATGATGATATCATTGACATAAACAAAGAAAGCCACAAAAGAAGAACCATGTCCCTTAGTGAATAAAGAATAATCTGATTTGGACTGAGCAAAACCATGCTGAACAAAAATAATGGAGAATTTGGAGAACCACTACCTTGAGGCTTGTTTTAAGCCATAGATGGACTTATGGAGTTAACATACTAATCTCTCCCCCTGAGAATGAACCAAATTCTCAAACTTATAACCAAGTGGAATATTCATATATACCTCCTCAAAAAGATCCTCATTCAAAAAAGCATTGTTAACATCAAGTTGTACAAGTGACCACTTGTTAATGGCAACAAGAGCTAAGAGTACCTTGACAGTGACTGACTTTGCTACGAGAGAAAAGGTGTTAAGAAAGTATAAAGTATAGGCCCTTTTGTTGGTATACCCTTTTGCAACTAACTGGGCTTTGTATCTCTCTATGGTACCATCAAAATTGTACTTGCTCTTATATACCCATCGACAACCAATAGAATGTTTGTCACAAGGTAGGGGAACAGACCATGTACGATTTTGCTGCATAGCCTCAATTCTGCAGCCATGACATCCCTCCAATGAGGATATTTAACAACATGGTTATAATGTTGGGACTCAAAAGAAGAGGACACTGTAAGAAGAAAAAATCTATGGAAAGGAAAAACACGAGTGTAAGAAAGATGATCTTGCGAAGGATATAAATGTTGAATGTAAGAATGAGACCTCCCAATTAAGAGATTACAATGGAAATCTAGTAGGAAAGAAGAAGGTTTGGAAGATCTAGTAGACTTTCGAATAGGAGGAGGATGAGGATCATGATGAGTAGGATGATCATCACCTAGAATAGGGGAAGGAACCATTGGGGAAGACAAATTAGTGGTTGGCTTAGGTAAAACAAAGTTAGGGAACAAATCTTGTACTTCATTAGAAGGAGTGACAAAATGGAAAGAAAATATGTGTTCATGAAAAACAACATCTCGAGAGACAAAAATAATTTTAGTAGTTATGTCATACAGCTTGTAACCTTTAATGCCTAGAGGATAACCAATGAATACATAGGCTATAGCCCTTGGATGAAATTTTATCCTACGAGAAGGCAAAGTGGAAGCAAAGCACAAGTTTCCAAATATTCTAAAAGATTCATATTCCATAGAGGCATTGTATAACAACTGATAAGGAAAGCTATTATGTAAAAGAGAGGTTGGTAGCCTATTAATCAAGAAGGCTGCAGTAAGGACACAATCTCCCCAAAACCTGATAGGCACCTGAGACTGAAAATATAAGGCCCTAGCCACATTTAAGAGATGTTGATGTTTACGCTTCACAACTGAGGTTTGCTCAAGTTTCTCAACACATGAAAATTGGTGAACTGCCCATTTTGAGTCAAAGAAGTCACTAAATTGCAACTCGGGGATATTATTATATCTAAAACCCTTAATGACCTTATGGAATTGAGTTTCCATTAATGAAAAGAACTTGGGAACAATATACTTTGCATTAGACTTGTGTGTCATAAGATATACCCAAGTGAACCGTATGCAATCATCCACCAAATTCAAGAAATAACGATGTCCATTATATGTAGGAACATGATAAGGGCCCTACATATGTCACAATGAATAAGATCAAATGCACACTTAGACAAATGGTTATGAGAAATAAAAGACAGATGTCTTTTCTTGGCTAATGGACATACTGAACAAAGAATATCATTCATCTTATGATCATGAGAAAAATGTAATACGTCTTTCAACAAATTCAATATTTTCGTAGAAGGGTGTCCTAACTTGCTGTGTCAAACATGGCTACATATTACATTTATGAGAGTAACAGAGGGAGTGCATGTCTTATGTATATCTTGGCTGCCAAGCTGTAGGAAATGTGCATCCAAAACACATAGCCTTTCAAGCAAATTACCCTTGCCAATCATCCTCAAGTGGCATACATCCTGAATTATACATGCATGATTAAAAAAACTAAGAGATACATCATTCGTCCCAATCAATGCACTCACTGATATCAAATTAAACTTGAAATAGGGCACATAAAGTACATTCTTCAATACTAAGTGGCTGCTAATTTTCACTATCCTAATAAAATTGATCGAAATATGATTGTGATTAAGGAGAGTGACAAAAGAATCCTTAATTGGTCTCATGCATTCAAAAGAAGATCTAGTACAACATATATGATTTGTAGCCCTCAAGTCAATTATCCAATTTCTAGGATATCTAAGTCCTAGATTAACCAAAATAGAATAACATGTACCTGATGCTTGATCAAGAGAAGCATCAGCATCCATGGTAGTCTTAGCATTTGAGAGATATGAGCTGAGCTTTCCTATTAAATGTTGGCACTGAACAGGGCTCAACATATGCATAAAACTCTCAAAATTCTCATGACCTTTAGATTGGTTAGGAACCTTAGAAACTTGATTAACCATGGCTAAATTTGCCTGACTATGTCTTTGTCTAGGCTTATATCCCACAAGATATTCATGTAATTTGTAACATTTCTCAACTGTATGGCTACTATAACCGCAATGTGTACAAACTGGACGTTCTTTTTTATGATTATTACCAAGAACATGCTTATTCCCATAATGCTTCACAAAAAAAGCCTACTGATTCATTTCCACCAATAGAGTTAACTATATTCCTTTGGTTCTTTTCTTGTGATACAAGAGCAAAAACTTTATTTATCGGGGCAATGGGATCCATGAGAAGTAATTGACCTCTTACTTGGGCAAAAGAATGATTTAGTCCCATCAGAAAAGACATAATGTATTCAGTCTGATAATGGTCTACAAGAGCCTTAGAACCCCCACAGGTACATTTTCCACAAGAGCACATTAGCCTATAATTGCTAAGCTCATCCCAAATTATCTTGAGTTTGGTAAAATAAGAGCTTATAAAAAGATGACATTGATTGAGATTCATTAACTCAGGTGTAATTGGAAGATCCAAGGCCCGTTGCTTTGCTAATAGCATTTCTTGAGATCAATCCAAATTTCGTGTGCAGACTCTAAATAGATTACACTAGTCGAAATTTCCTTGGATATGGAATTGAGTATCCAGGAAATGACCATGTAATTGTTGGGAATCCATGCGTTGAAATTTGGATCTCCAATCGTCAGCCACCCAATTGTCCCATTGATAAACCCTAGTTTGTTCATGATAGAGAGTGCAATTAACATAGCACAACTCCAAGAGGGGTAATTATTGCCGATGAGAGGTTAAGACATCAAGATTAAGCTTGGACTATCAAAATGATGAAGGAAAAACAGACTTGATCCATTGTTGATGGCTAAATTACTCATCAATGATGAAGATAGAACAGAACAATTTATGGACAAACAACAAGCTTTGAAAGAAAAATGAAATTGCAGCCTTCGAATGAAGAAAGATGCAAGATCCGTTGAGGTTACCGGAAAATGGCCGAAAAACCACGAATCGGATCACGAAAACAAAAGGTGGGCTATTCGCTTTAATACCATGTTGAGACAAGAGGGAATGTAAAAAGAATCATGCTATATGTACAATCATTTTGTACATTTTGTGTTACATAAGGGGGTATTATGAACAAAATATCCCTCGCCTCACATGCGTCTCTATGCGCCTCATGAGAGACTTTTTTGTCATTGGTACACCGTTATGTAGCCCAAGGTGTACCAATAGCACTTTCCATGTAAAAAATACATCGTTCATTAGAGTGAAAGAAAGAAAGCTGCTTGCAGCTTTAAGTACACAAGTATCCTGCCAACAACAACTAATTAACTAACTGTACACATAAAACAATACAACAAAACATAGCAAAAATACAACCAATATATGTAATATGAGAGCTTTGTATAACGTGACTTTGATTGAACGTTATTTTCCAACAGTCCGTGCTGATCGAAATGATATGGAATATAAACTTCGTCTTCATGGGGGCTCATCGATCTTCAAAGTGTCTACGTACCTTCCCAGCTTGGTGAATTCATTCCCAGAAATGTGTTTCAGAAAGCCACCGAAGCTGGCCTCTTTGTACCCTGAGCTGTGCTTGTCATCCACCAGCTCCGGCGCCGGACCGACCTTCTTCTCCAGCGCCAGGCTGTGAAGGCTGGCTATTGACAGCCTCTTCTTCTCGCAGTTCACAGTCGCTCTGTGAAGCACACTCTTGTATCTCCCATTGTTGATCACCTCCATTTGGTCCCCCAGCTGCACTACTAGGGCACGTTCTGTGGCTGGGACAGAATGCCAGCTCTTGGCATGGTCCATGATTTGGAGGCCTTGGTGGGTCTGGGCTAAGATGGTTAGGGTTCCGTAGTCGGAGTGGGTCGGCATACCGAGCGTCAGCTCCGGCTCCGGGCAGGCTGGGTAGAAGTTCACGGCCATGACTTGGGAGCCTTGCTCAATGTCTTCTTCCAAGTAATCAGCCCTTAGCCCTAAGCTGTCAAACACTGCTCCTATTAGTTGCTTGTGCAGCCCCTGCACTGCCACTGCATAGCTACCCATCTTCTCCCTGAGGGATTGAGAGATGAGATGAGATGAGTTAGAATTCATATAACAGTCACGAGGAGACGAAGGTTTAAACATTAAGTTACATGATCATGTAGTATATATGGATATATATATATATATATAGATCCTTAATTGGGAAGATTGATGATTGATTGATGATGTAGAGTAGTTACTTGTAGGTTGGTGGATTGGATGGCCAGAGATGGATCCAAGAGGAGAGTGGATGGGAGTAATGCTTGATGAAATCCCTCCAGAAATGAACTTTGTCCTTGACATGATTCAGGCTTGTGCCATATCTTACAGGGTGATGAACATCATCCGACACGAGATGCTTCTTTTCCTCGTCTGCCAACTCGAAGAACTCCGCCCCGACATCCATCGCATCCTTCATCAATGATGAAGGAATGCCATGGTTAATCACCTGTTAACCATCGTTAATTTGATTATTAATTAAAATTAAAGCACCCATTCCATGCCTACTACGTACGTACTACAAAATCGCTTTTTGTCAATCCATTCTACATCAAAAATATACATATAAATATAAATATAAAAATGGCGTCAATCTTAATGTTGTACCATTTTATTTATTTATTTGTAATCTATACCTAAATTGCAATACAAAAATGCTCGACTCGGACGGAAAGCATACAATTCTGCCACGTGATTCTTGTTTTAGATATTTCATTAAGAAGACTGCTATATATATATAAATGATCATTAAACGATTTCATTAAGACTGCTATAAACATATATATATACACTTAAAACGATTCTATGTGAAATGAAAATCATTAATTAATCCACAAAAAGTACCTGGAAAAAACCAAGTTCCTTGCAGGCCAAGCCAACTTGGTGGATTATGTGAGGCCTGTGAGCTGGGTCATGCAGACCAGAAATGTCAATGACGGGCATGGCGGCGGCGGCGGGAATGCTAGGGTTTGGCCTCTGCGACGGCGGCAGAACAAAGCGGTTTGGGAGGTGGGGATCGCCCATCCTGGTGAGTGTCATGGCACTGGTAAACGAACTTGGAATTGGTGGGCCCTCCATTGATGATGTTGATCTTAATTTTTCTTCTTCTCCGTCTTCTTCTTCTTCTTCTAGCTCTGTCTTCTGCAAATTAATCTATCTCCAAGTGTACCCAGTATTTATAAGCGGATGAAACTCCATTGTTGTGTCATGGGAGTCCAGAAGTTTTCATGTACAGTTTCAATGAATGCAATATCTTACCCACGAAATCACTTGGCAAATTAAATTAATATATTATTATATATACGGCAAGATGGATGAGCATGTGGAAGAGCATAGAACTTTGCTCTCATAATATGTGTGGGACCCATAAGCCGGCCAAAATTTTGTATGGATGGTGATCTCACTCACACCTTCCACCCCCCAGGCTGACCTGTTCCATTTGAGTCAGCGATATCATACATATTGCCCTTTTTTTATTATTTTGTTTTCATGTGAACTAGCTATAGCTATACTGCTTTTAGGAAAAAAAAAAAAGAGAAAAATAAATATATATTGCCACTGTTGCAAACAAATTAAGTGAAAATATATATATATATAGCCTCTTAGCTGAAAGAATAAAGAAAACGCTGCGTAGGAGAGAAGAACAATGGCATTTTTCTTTTTTAATTATAAAAATATCAATTGGTAGGTATGTATATATGTATCATATAATGAATGATAAAAAAAAAAACATTAACAAAAATTAAAAGGAAAAACTCGAATGGGATGGTGAATAAAATATTTTTTGAATAAAGATGAAATTTTTTCATCTCTATTCAAAATATTATTTTTTAATTGAAGATGTTTCAAAAATAGATTTAGAAGCAGAAGATTAGGGTTTAGGGTTTAGGGTTTAGAAAAAAAAAAAAAAATCTCCTCTAAATAAAAATTTGTCTAAGAGACAAAAGTAGAGACGAAAAAATCTATCTCCATGCTTGGTTTGAGTTTAATCTCAAATCTTCTCATTTCTTCTTCATTTGTCAATTTGTGAAGCATATTTTATAATCCTAGGTCAAATCTCAACCTCCTCCACCAACCATCCCTTTTGTCGTCGTTGTCGTTGCTGCCCTCGCCATTTGTCTTCCTTGCCATCAACACCATCATTCCTTGCCATTCTCATCACCTCTGCCATCCATCTCCCTCGCAATTAATGTTTTTTTCTTGTCATTCTCGTTGTCGACACTATCCTTCTTCGTCATCTTTGCCTTCTCTACCATTCGTCTCCCTCACTGTCAACGCCTCTTTCTCACCATTGTTATCGTCTTCGTCACCACTCCACCTCCATCATTGTTTGCGCGTTGCCCTATTTTCTTCTAAGTGGGAAGCATAGGAGTTCCTCTACTAATCCTCTATTGGCAAACTCGAGTTTACCCATCTTATGCAAAGAAGGTGGACCAATTATGTATTATCTTGGAGGTGAGGTAGTCAAAAGCCAAAATATGCCATGTAAGATAAAACAATCAAGGGATACAAAACCTTTATAGTGATATATATATTTAATTAAATCATGAATATAAGATTATGGGTGAAAATAAATTTTACTTTAGGTTATTAAGTTTCACTAGTGATATTAAATATCACGTACTTAGGATCACAATGAATAATAAACATATAATTATATTGTAACATTAGACTAATTATTAAATTAGTCTTATAGTTGTAATGAATATCTTTTTTTTTAAAAAAAAAATGATATCCAATCGGACAATTTGATACGGATTTGGTCCAAATGGGAGAGCCGTTTGTGTTAAAACAGACGGAGGGAGAGTGCGAACGCGTGTGCGAGTGCGAACGGAGATTTAACCATTTTGACTATCATCTACGATTCGAATTGGGGATATCAAACTCTTTGTTTTTTGTGCGATAAGTGGCTTCACCAGGTTTGGCCAGTCTCCATCCAGAGCCCTCCTTAGAAAGCTGCGAGTCAAAACAGATCCAAGAGCATCATGCTTATGCTTTTGCTCTTTTCTCTCTCTCTCTCTCTCTCTCTCTGTGTCGGCTAAATTACAGGCCCTTCGGCTCATTCAACGTGACTGGAGCAGGTGCAGCCGCAATTGTTTTACTTACTTGGGAAGAAAGAAAGAAAGACGTGTACCGGATATGTGATTGTGTCTCATTTTCTCCGGAAAATTGCACGCGGCGCGGATAGGGTTTGGCGCAAAAGTTTCTCAGTGCAGAATCACACCTTAGCTTCCATCATTACGTAAATAGGAATTAGATGTGATTTTATATATATATATTTTGTTTCGTTTGGAGGGTGGTTTAGGGTGTTTGGATATGAAATCGATTATTCTTTAGGATAATGAGTTTAATAATCTTTTTAAGTTTATGTGAAAACTTATTTACACAGTTCATGCCATCACCCACCCAACATCCCAATCCCAAATCAAAGGGCAAAAAAGGCGCAGCAGCAAGCAGCAAGCAGCCACTGCCGCATAGAAATAATTTCTCTTGATATGCCATTCTTTTTCATTAATCATGGGTTTTTGAACCCCTGAGAAACACTATCCTTTTATGTAAGTGACTATAATTTCACAGAGAAAACCATGCAATAAACAATAATATGGGATTACAATCATTTCATTAACCTAATCTCGGCATGACCATGATATTATTCTTTATCTAAATGTTAGGTGGGATCATCAAAAAGAAAATACACATCAATGAAGAATCAGGTCAGCATAGGGATGATTAGAACTTTTATCAATTGTAATGTTACCTGGGCTTATCTGGGAGCCTCGTAGCCGTTACTTCTGATACTCAATTCTATCCTTACAAGTGACCATCTAGACAAGTACATATTTTACCAATAAGTAACACCCAAAACTATTCGTACAAGTCATGACCGTCTGGAGGTGTCAGCGTCTTACTATGAGAGCCACATATATAACCCAAGAGAAAAGGTTATGCTCCTTTCATAATCCAACTATCAAATCAAACTATTCTGACAGCAAATTAGAAAACAACCAAGGACCAAACCAAAAAGAAACCGTTGAAACTTGGTTGAAGGGTCTGGCAATCCTTTTATAGTGAAGAAAATCTCCCGTAATATCAGTACAGAATTAATGAATTTCTATTCTTCATTGGTTATGGAAATTTTTGTTCAAAACAATATTTGGGTATGTTAGCATGACTACGGCAACACCAAACCTACTGAGGCTTTAACTCATTGAGAGAGAGAGAGAGAGAGAGAGAGAGAGACTTAAATGGTTTACGTAGGGATGGGAAGGGAGGCACCTAATCTAACCAATATAGTCTTACTTTCAGAGAGAAGCAGCTAAATAATAAGCCAAAAATGAGTTCTAGAAGTAACTTCTTTGCTTTCCAATCAAATTCATTACCTACTTCAGAACCATAGCCTGCCTATATAATTCCCTACAATATGAGACCAATATTACACATGCTTGTATCTCTTCTTTTTCTGATCCATTGCTGGCCAAAAGTTTTAAAAGAGTATAATTACCTAATAAGATGGCCATGGTAGCAGCCCTGCTTGTTCTTGCTGTGCTCACTGCAAGGTCAGCCTATGCAGTGGAGCACGTGGTTGGGGGTAGCTCAGGATGGAGCCAGGCAACGGATTACTCCACTTGGGTAGCCTCACAAACATTCACTGTTGGTGACACTCTCTGTAAGTTAGTTACACTTATCAATGTTCACTTCGTTTATGCTTCATGAGAATATAAACAAAATCTCCCAACATTACAATCAAGAGATTATCCCATGCTCAAGCGCTCTGCTCTATTTCCCAGATATTTCTCAACTCAATTTCCTTTTCCAGTTATTTTTTTCCTGTCCTTGGCCGAAATTGGCTCATAATTCAAAGTATACATTGAAAATAATAATATTTCATTCGCTTCAAACTTCAGCTCACATGGTGCATTCGAAGAAACACACATTTGACCAAACACAACTAATTACGCCATTCTATGGTTGACCGCCACATGTTCACAGCAGAACTAATCATTCCCAGAAATTTCCTTCTTTTTTTTTTGTCAACTCAAAATAGGTTTGGATTCAAGGTGATCTTTTTTTTCATTCTTGATTCTGCCAGTGTTTCAATATGACAGTACCCAAAGTGTGGACATAGTTGGCCAAAGCGACTACACTAAATGCAACGACAGGAAATACCCTGCAGTCGTACTCTGGCGGCCGAACCACCATCACCCTAGACAAACCTGGTCCAATGTATTCCATTTGTCCCAGATTTGGTCACTGCCAAGGAGGCATGAAACTAGCAATCAACATCATGATTGCTATGGGATCGCCACCAGCCACCCCATCTCCTCATAGAACTCCACCCTCAACCCCTTCTAAATCCCCACCACCATCGAGTGGCAGTGCAGCTGGCACGGATGACGAGAACTATGTGGTATTGGCCTTATCACTTCTAGTAGCTGAAGTGGCATTTATGGGCTAGGCCTGATGCTGCGCCGTCTTTTATAGATTAAATTTCTGAGCATGGTTTCATGATTGCCAGATCCGTGATTGTCAGACTTATGGCATTGCGTTTATAAAATTCACGAATGAAATGATGATTGTGAGATAAGTGGCTTTACATAAACATGATTTTTTAATGAAACGCAGTTTAATAAAAAAAAAAATTATACACAAACCTGATCAGGTTTGCTCTCCCTCGTATGCTAAGTCTCTAGTAATCACACCATGCTCAAATCCTGATTTGAAAAGTATGGATTAAAGTTAAAACAAGTTCAACATAAGTAACATTTTGGACAATTTTGTAAGATACGTTCTTACGCAGCTATGCTGGTAGTGGCTCCGGCCACCTTCTTTTTACTTCGGACTTCGATCGAACCTCCCTAAGGTTTCCATCAACCCCGTACTCTCTCTCCATAACGAGGTTGATCCCTTCATCCGAGTACCATCCAACCCCAATACACAGGACGCCTTCCTTGCTCACATCAACATAGCCTGTAACACCACCAGGCAGCCAAAGCATGGTTATATCCTGCATATCCAGCATCTCTTCCTCCCCAAAGCAAACTGTGTTCCCAGGTAAGCTTCTCTTCTTCAAGGTCTCTGTGCAAAGGTACACATAAGGGGCACCATTGCTTTCCTCTATTAATGCCTCTTCACCATATATTGGTGTAGCACTCACCTCAAACACCTTCCAGGACCCAGTCAGCTCTGATGGCTGAGTTCTTTTTCTCTGGGAAAATGGCTTCAAATCGAACTCCAGATCACTGTAATGATAGGTACATCATCATCAAAGGCCAATTCCACAGCTTTAAGAACCCAATCTCAGTTGTTGCTAAAAGGTGGCAAGACTTTCAATAAATTTCTCAATATTGAAAAGAAAAAATGCTGTGAAACCTTAGTGTCAGAGAAATGCTGCATTTTGGGGCATAATATAGCAAAGAGCACCAATTCTACACTATTTTCAGAAAATTAATGGAAATACACATGCAGATATTTAGCAGCTTAACTCACAATGAAGGGAGTCCATGTATATCAAGATGCATGAGCCACAATTAAGACGACTTGGTCATGTGAAATGACGACTTATTGAGACTCGTAAGGAGAATGGATGGACCGGAATAAGTCTTTAACAAAATAGGTAGGGAAAGACTAAAAAAGACTTGGTGGAAACTCTTACATATAATATGAGTTATTACCTTATAGAAAGATATGGCCATAAATAGAGATGATTGGTGGTTTAAAATTCATGTAGTCAACTCCACTTAGTGGGATTCAGGCTTGATATATTGTTGTTGAAGGGGAGTCCACGTATTGCATTGATGAATCAAGGAAAATAAGCATTGCATGCACATGAACAAGACACAAAAGTTTAGATAAATGTCTAAACCTCATACTTTGCAAATAACCAACAGCAGGCACATATGCCATCCTCATTGCTTGTAGCCCAAAGTTTCAGGTTTCTTACATTCCATATTAGATTCCAGGGGTAACTTTGGCAGCCAGAAAGTAGCAAATAAAAGACCACAAATATATAGGAAAGAAACGAACAATATAGAAGCAAAAGCTGAAGTGTTTGATTCATGAACTCTCCCATTTAGTGACCAAGTGACTGGAATGAAGAACTTGGCCTACTCATTGTCAAGTCAAGAAGGCCATTTCAGATGGAATCAGAATGCCAAAATCTGCATGACTGATTAGAGAAAAATTTTCCAACTCTTACAAGTAAGCAAATGAAGATGTTTTGAGAAATCATCAATCTGGTCACTCTGGCACCACCATTTTTCAGCAAGTAACTTGCTCATCTTAATGGAAAATTATTTTTGGCTGACCCAATCCACGAACTAAGTTGACCAAAAAATTGTGTCCTATCCTAATTTGAGTGGATATTGACTACACATAGCTTTGCAAGTGGGGTTTCCAAGGGCCCTATCTATCAATCATTCAAGTAAAAAATAAAAAAATAAAAGAAATAGGATGACATAGCACATGCATTTCCAAGCTTATGACCTATATGCAACATTTTTTATTAGTTCGGAAAATGAATGGAATTTATTTTGGAGGATAGAGTAAAAAGAACAAGGCTATGCACATGTAAGGATGAAAAGGGAAAAGCAAAGGAAATTAACAAGAACATGAATTAATACAACAGGTGTCTTGCTAAAATAGATAATTGCTAGAGCAAAAAAATTCCAATAAACAGACCTGGGACAGAACGGTGGTTTGCATTGCCATACACATTTAAAAAAAAAAAAAAAAAAAATTCACGGGTGTAGAAAATGGCTTCTTTTAAGCTAGAAACGATATCAGTAGAAAAAGTGCAAAAAGAAACAAATAGCAAATGTGATGTGGAGAAACGAAACATAGTAACAAGAACCTGTTATGGATGGACTCTTCTACTATCACTCACATACCCATTTACAACAAATATGAAGTCAGTAAAAATATGAAATCTGCATATGATGCACATACCCAAATTGGACATTTGAATTCTCTAATTTTTTCAACAGTGTTTGCAGAAATGAAACTGAGGTTTCATTGTGAGAAAAGATTTCAAACCTGTGACACTAAATGAGTAAGGAGGAAAGAAAAATGAGGAATTGCCACATACAAGAATGACACCTGAACATGAAGTCAGGAAAGTTATTCCTAGAATTTTCGAAGTTTGCAGGGGGATCATTTTTCCACTAAGAATCCCCATAAGATACCATGATTTACACTATTCTGCAAGGAAAACTTATTTTCCTCTTCAAGTGAAGTAAATAACTTCCTCCAACATCAAAATGCAGCCTTACAGTTTCTTTGAGCACAATCAAACAAATTATATCCAGAGATAGTTCGTGTTCACAAGAGTAAGTTCATTGGCTTTTCCAGGATGTTATATAATTGAAAGAAAAAAAAGAATCAAGAAATGCAATAAGAATCAACATCACAGAAAACAAAGAAGAAAACAATAAGATTAAGAACTGAGCATTCAATACATGCACCTACAAAAATGAATAAGCACTATGGGAAGAAGAAGCTATCTTCCAGATAACTGTTGAGTGTTACAGGACAACCTACAAGAAACCGTCCCCAGCAAGAAACATAACAAAATATCCATTTAATTCAAAGGAGCCAGAAATGGATAAAGCATCCATGCCTATAGGCCGAATGCTGCAGTTGATGGTGGCCATGCTGGTCTTAGAAGATAGAAGTTGAATCAACTTTAAAAAGTATTTCATTGCCCTTGTTATTCAATGTATGCATAATAGGCATATTTCTGATAAGCAAATATCCTTCTCTCATTTATTTTATTCTGATTTATATTTTTTTTCCTTCCTTTGAATGTGTATATATCAACAGTACAGCCATTAGAATAGGCAAAAGGTCCACAGTCACCAATTTTCTTATTCCATTCTAGAAAACTGGAACAGAACGTCAAATTCAAAATAACAAGGGAGACTAAGACCCAATGCCCTATATCTTCATTCTCTAATATTAGACAAACAAAAACAAATTGGTACATAAAACTTTCCAAGTATGTAGCACCAAAATGCATATAACCAAAATGATACCTTTCATCATGGATATTAGCAGGGCTGACCCACTGCTCTTCATAAACTGCAACCCTCATAATCTGGATGTTCGAACCACCATTACTGAACTCTATTGTATGAACAATACGCAATCTTTTATGGCAACCTTTCACCAAACACTGAGCAAGGGAACATTAGTACCTGAATAACTACTTTATTTTCCAAAGATCCTACTAACTAAAAAGAAACTAGTACATTCTATTCTAGGGAAATATACTACGTTTTTTAGCATGAAACTAGAAAAAACTGCCTAGAAGGGGGTAACTTTAAAGGACAATATTTAAGTTAATATGAGTTTTTGGGAGCAAAATATAAATTGAGTAAAGGAGAGAGCAACAAATTTCAACATTGCAGCTATATGACATTCATAGCATTGTCTAAGTATAAAAGATGGTGTCATGCAATTAACTTATTGCATGTGAAAGAAGAAGTTTCAACTTTCAACTCTAGATTTTGAATTTTCAAGGGAGATATTCATTTTCTAAATTGTTTTTTACTTTAATTTTGATTAACAAAAGAGAGTAAAAATGCCAGAATTTTGTTTTTTCTTAGTGCATTTTTGCTCTAAAATCCATAAAGGATAAAAGGAAAAACAAAAATATAACAGATGATATCCGAGAAAATAAATAAATAAACGTCAGTCAAACCACATCAATGGTCAACACCCAATCAACTCCCAATTTAACCTTGACTAGTTAACCCAATACCAAGCCAAAATAGACACCAAGAAGGATTAGGACCCCAGATACAACCTGTCTATAAAGAAACCTAAGTGAAGTAGGACAAGGAAACCCAATCAAGGTAGAAGGCAAACACTAAAATACACTCCAAGCAAGATAAAGGTAAGTATTATCTATTCAACACCGCAATCACAATTATAGCAGGAGAGGACATCAAAGACTTATCAATTAAGCCCTCAACTTGAGGCAAAACCCTAACATTTAGGGAACAAGTAAATACAAACCTAGTATGAAGAATCAAGAGATTGGCAATCTAAGCCGCCTTCTTAATGCTACATGTCCCCACCTCCATAGTCCTAGGTTAAGATAACAAACAACTATCTAGCAATTACAATTCAACTCAAACCCAAACTCACAAAACAAAGGAAAATCAACTAATCATTTACGATATGAGCGGGCCCGGCTAAACTTATCACTATCCTCATCCTAAAAGGTATAAAAGGATCTCAAGAGGCGAGCCAAAGGTATGAAATTGGTTACAGTTTTCATAGCTTTTGATTCTCAGAATCTCTTACTGACTTAACTCAAGCATTAGAGTGACGTCATCCTAGTCGAGCACCAAAGCAGTCTTTTCTTGTTTTTTGTATACAAGGGCAACTCTAGTCCGTCTCACCACACACGTGGTTGAAGTCTCGCTTAAATTTTATAAATTCAATTGGTGGTCAATCCTTGAGTCGTCAATAACAATTATCTAGGTGGGGTTGGTTATATGGATTCTAACTCAACAATCATCTCTATCTATAACCATATCTTCTATAAGGCCATTATAACACATATCATGCTAAGTTTCCCACTAAGTTTTTCTTGATCTTCCTCTTGCCTCTTTTATTAAAAATGTCTTCTATTCCATCCATTCTCCTCACAAAAGCATTTATTAGCTTTCAATGTTACATGACCAGACCATCTTAAGCGTGTCTCATGTACCTTCTTTTCAATAGGAGCCACTATGACTTAATGATGTATAACCTTATTTTTACTTTAATCCTTTGTTGTATGGCCACACATCCAACCTTAAAGGAAACAAAATTCCAGTAGCTAGTGTTAAATCACTAGCAGCTAGGATAACAAATGTTTTAATTCATTTCATCATCAACAGGTCCAAACCCCTATATGGTCAAGCCATCATAACATGTCCTTTCCATGACCATTTATGAACTGTAAAAATGCTTCAATATAGGGATTTTAACCATATTTGAGCAGCAAAAATTAGAACATCTTCCCTTCAGCTAATGTGCTAACTAAAAGAAATAATTGCCACATGGCAAAACACAGGCAGTTGCTTAAAGGATGATGAGATATACCTCAAAATTCATAACCCATTGTATTAAGAGGCACCGCACATCATGAAGGACAGGAAGTGCTCAAATATTTTGTTCTAATTTCCACTATTTTTCTTTGTTAAACACATAATACTCCCATTTATCTGTGGTACCCATAGTATAATTTTAACTTACCCCAATGGGTGCATACCACCATATTATTTTATAAGTAATAGCACACTCCAACTTTGCACCCCTACCAAATCATATAAATAATACTAACTATACCATGTCTTTCAGTAGTACTATAATAGTGATACTAACAAAGACTAAAATAATTACCAGGAAACATGTTGGAGAACAAATTTCATTCTGAACTTACTTGTTCAAATTTGAAAGTTGGGTTAAGGTAGTAATTGGATTCATCAGCTTCACCAACTGGAATATCAACTGGACCTCTAGAGTAAGATCCATCCTGAAATTCAACTGAAAGTACTATTAACGTTGTGAAAAAAGCAATCAAAGTCAAAAATAATCCTATGACTTCCTGTCATAGTATGCATTTGCTATTTTCAAATTGAAAAAGATATGATGATTAATCAGATTTCTCTTCCATCTTCTTAAGTACGAGAGATAATATAAACCCTTCCACCTCTGTTCAATGCCTCAATATTTAATAAAGTTTTGAAATGAGGTCTTAACAGTTAACAATAAGGGAAGGCAATGACTACTCATGCAGGCAAACGTAACTGGTATAAAAAACATGATTACTTAGCAATGAGGATAGTGATATTAAGAAGTAATTTTGGCTAATATTTTCTCCAGATATCACTAGGGTATCATGAACTTGGTTTGTTTTCATAGAAGCATCGTCGTCTATCAAAATTTTGGACAATCTAAGTCCCAAAATATGTTTTGTTTGGAAGCCAAGCATTTGGGGATTTCATGAAGAAGTCAACACATTAAAGATCAAAAACTGAAGAAAACAATTCATTAACTTCCTGGATGTCAACTGCAAATCTTATAGTTCTCAGAAAGGGCATATAAGTTTAGAAGATTCTGGATCCTGACACATTTATAATCAAAATTCATCTAAGGGCCTGTTTGATTGCAAGCATGGAACTTACATAGAAAGAAAAAAAGTTATAGACAATTCAATTGTCTAGAACTTATTTACATGGAAATTATCAATTAGAAGTGTTTGATTGAATTTTATTTTCTATGCAATTTCCTCCCCAAACCCACCCCCGTCTTCTCCCCGCCTTCTCCTATCTCTCTCTCTCTCTCTCTCCCCCCTGCCTCCCAAACCCAGTTCTTCGCCCTGCCATTCTCCATCGCCGCCATCGCTAGAGAATGGAGAGATCCAGCATCACAAGACCATGTTGCCCTGCCTTCTCCCATCGTCGCCATCGCTAGAGAAAGCATTGCCACCATCACTGCCTTCTCCCATCAGAACCTGGAGAATAAGGCGGCGCCAGAGGAAGGAGATGAGGTCGATGAGGCATCCGTCGACCGGATTTTCGACTCCAAGGAGGTGCCGCCATGGAAGGACCAACTCATTTTCAAAACCTTCGTGGTAAGCTACCCATCTCTCTCTCTCTCAAACCCAGTTCTTCTCCCTGCCTCCCCCCATCGCCGGTTGCAGCGGCCATCGTCGTCGCTGCCATCTTTGTTACCCATCGTCGATGGCCGCTGCAACTGCTGATGGCCGATCTTCACTGGCCGTGGCTTCTCATTCGTGCTTCCGCTTTTCTTCTTCTTCTTCCCTGGAATTTCTTTTCCAAGCCCCCCCCCCCCCCCCTAAAGAATTGATTTTCCAGCAAAAGTGGGAATTGGACATCACGTGAGCAAAAGTGAGAATTGTAATTACCTAGAAAATATGGCTAATCAAACAACACAAAAACTAGAATTTACATAGAAAATGGCTATTTTCCATGGAAAATATGGCCAATCAAACAGGCCCTAAAAGGATTATAGTTCTAGCACCTAAGATCCAAGTTTGACTACCCACTTTTTGTTAATCCGTGTGTGCAGATCAATTTTGATTAGATACCAAAAAGTTCACCCAAACATTGTAGTCTAACCAAAACAAATGATATAACACAATGTAAAAAGTTATCCATATAACCCTACAGATAAAATATAATTATAAAGCATAATATAATGGACTTTCTACAGGGAATGGAGCAACTCATACTGGACAACAGCCAAATAAATGCCTAATAAGAAAAGAGAAGAACAAGAAAATATAGAGGCCTATATCTTAATGATACAGATACAGGAAATAAAAGTAGGCAGGCTCTACACACACTGGGAGAGAAAGGAAGTAGCCTGCTGCAAGTAGAGCTCAGGAATCAACAAAATGGAAGTGGGTTTTCTACTTCACAATATTTTTCTATTATTTTCTTCATTCTCTCCAACATGGCAGTAGTTGGTAAGAAGGAGATAGTTTTATGCACATAAAATGAAACATAGAAGGGAGAAAAATAGCATCACCACCCTTCAGGACACATTATAATAAACCAACGAGACAATAGCCCCTAGCAGCCAGCCCTACAGCTAGTAGCACATAATTGACTCAAGACCAACCGACTTCATTTAGGTAGCCAAGGTAGTTTTTCCCAGCCATAAGAAATTGCTGAATAGATGCATCACAAAGGAGGTAAAATCTACCTCAAAGAAAACAAGACCAGGCTCCACTCCCATTTGATCTTCTTCCATTACATCAGTAGTTTTAAAATCAAAAGACTCAAATTTAGGTAAAGTATGTCTTTTCAGCCTTCCGCTATCTGTTTCCTTCAAAAGTAAGGATGCGTCTCCATTTTTGGACTTCTTTTTAATGTTATTGCTCCCTCCATCTGCCATTTGAATTTCACCATAAGGATTCATTGTTACCCAATTTATTGTCCTTCGGATCTGAGATGTCTTCCCTCCAGAAGGGGGTGGCACTGCCTCAATCCGCAACAGGGTATAGCAGTCATAAAGATTCTCATTCTTATTTCCCATATCAATCGGTTCCATCTCAGCTGTTATGGGTGAAAATACAGCTCCCACTCCCTTCCATATCCCACTGACACTACTTGCAAAGGTATTCCATGCTGGCCGAATAACTGGTTCCTGAAAGGGAAGCCACCACATCCATATGTTATGATACAAGACCACGATTCAAGCAGAATACTTGACAGCACCCAAATAGAGGCAACTAAAAACAAGCACATGGACAAACAACACCATCATCATCAACTGCACCTTATCCTAACCAAGTTAGGATTGATGGCATGGCATTCATATTGTCAATTAACTTCTAAAAGTCATGTTGATAATACAAATCTACGCAAAAGAACAATGTGGCAAAATTTTATGCTTGATGCAACCCCCTAGCAAGGGGGAATGTTGAGATAAGTTCCAATGCAATCTTCATATAAAAAGTTTCATGAGGTGGAAGTGAAAGAAGATAATTGATATGGTCATGTTCCATCACATGGTAGATATTATAAACCAACCTGTACAACATAGAAACATGACAAACATATTTAAGAGTTAAAACCTTGTTTCTTTGGGGTTATATTTAACTTTTTGAAGCATCCAAACTTTTTATTAACCTTGACCAACTATGATTTTTAAAAATGAAAATAGAAAAGTCACCATCTTTTCAGTCCAACCTCTAAACTTACCACCTTGGTGTCCCAAGAATAGAGGGCTCCTGCTCCCATCTGAACCTTGAGATGATACCAACTCCAACTTACAGCAATTTTCTTTCTCTTTTTTTTCTCTTTGATATATAACTTGAAGGGACTTGAGCTTGAGCCTCTTTATTGGGGGAATGACACTTAATACAGTACCCCTAAGGGACTTTTTTATTTATGTACTTTTATCCACATCCCTCTCGTCACCAGCAACCCCTCTGGCGACTTTCAATGGCTAGCAGCAAGGCTGGGGGTGGGGGAAGAAATGAAAACGAAATGAGATTATGAAAACACCTGTTTCTCGCTTACAAAACTTTTGAAACAAAAACGAGCTACCAGACACCATTTTCTGTTTTCATGGTCAAAATAGGAAAAATTAAAAAGAACAAAAAACTAAGAACTCAAACCGGATGGTTAACCAAACATGCCCTGAAATATTGCAGTTTGACCGATCATCATATCCAACAATCATGTGATTGTAAAGCAACTTCCAGAATTGTAATTCTAACAACCAAAATTTTTATTTGTAATTTTGACTGAACTCCAATAAGAAAGCATTCAAAGAGACGTTGAAGCGCGAAGCTTGCATTGTGTATCAATTACCAAGCAAATTAATCCAATTCAGCTACTCAAAGAGACGTTGAAGCGCGAAGCTTGCATTGTGTATCAATACCAAGCAAATTAATCCAATTCAGCTACTCGTTATATATCAATACCAAGCAAGTTAATCCAATTCAGCTACTCGGCATAAAACCTACCCGAACAGACCATAAAAAAATCAGACTGTAAAATCTGCCCAAGATCATAATCACTCATTTCGCTTCATGCTCACACAAAGCTATATAACACACTTCCCCTAAAAAATCGAAGGTACCTGAGTTTGAAGAACAGTCTCAACCTCCACCAACATGGCACCAGAGAGCATAACCTTATCACTCTTCGACCACTTCCTCAAGCTCTTCCCTCTCTTCCGCCTCCTGGCCGCCGCCGCCCTCTCCTTGGCCGCCTTGGCCATGTCATTGTCAGCGCTCCAGACATTGTCCTTGCCCCTTGCCGTCACTCTCTCTCTACTTCCTCCGTCGAACCCGCACGACACGCTTGGATAGAATTTACAAATGGATACGAAAGCCAAGGACGAGGAAGAGGACGGGGATGAGAGGGAGGATTGGTTGCGGAACCCTCGCAGGTGGTGGAGATGGCACGAACTCGTGAAGGTTTTACAAGCGACTATACATGGGGATTGCATTCTCGATATATATGTATGTATGGATATGCAGATAGAGAGAGAGAGAGTCGTGTTCGTCGTCAAGTCTAGGGTTTTGATTTCCGGTTCAATCGGAAATTGCTTCCGTGAAACGGTGAATAATATTGACGGTTAAAGAGATCGCTCGCTTCTTCCGCAGCAGACCTTGCACTCAACTCTAACTTCTGTTTCCAGAGTTCGAACTGTTTCCGGATTTATCCGTTTTCCATATTTTTAAGGCAAAATGGGTTACACAAATAGTCCTAATTCAACAAACCTACCAAATGTTTTCAAAATTACACTAAATATTTTTCTTAATGTTCAAAAATTAATACCCTGTAGGCAACACAACGATGATTAAATTTTTTAAAATGTTCAAATGCTATCCCACCACCATTTTTATAATTTTTAAAGTATTCAAATAATAATTACAATGTTCGTGATATAAGAAAGTGATATTCTTCTTCAATAACATGTTGTGACAATAAAGGATAGATAGTGCCCCCAGGGGCACAACAAAGTGGTAAAGAAGAGGGTTGTAAAGATGCAGTCATGCTAAAGACTGCTAGCGTGAGATCTATTTTTGGGAGAAGCAATTCCTTCTGGAGGTAGTCCTTAGTAAGTATTAGTGGACGCAGCCTCAAACCTTGATTATTTGGGCATATCCCTCGATTTACCTCCCTCGTGATGAACTAGGGGCGGGTTAGGCGAGGAGCGCGAGTGATGGCGCGAAATCCAAAAAATAAAGAATAGATAGTGATCAAGAGATAAGATAATTATATTTTTACACTAAACTTATAAATAAAATTATAATCATACCATCCAATCAAAGGAAAATACTTTTAGGATTATCGTTCTTACACAAATTCTCACCGCGAGTCTTCGATTTCAGCAGAAGAAGTAAATCGTAGGTGGAGGATTTGCTTCACTGCACAGGGCAAGAAATCGAATACACGATCTATTAGTACGAATCTTAACTTATCATGGTCTAATCACTTGATTTGTAGCTTGAAAACGGAATTTTTTTTTTTATCAATATAAAAAATTGATCATGAGTCGTTCTATAGGGCTCGACAAGCCTACCGAGTAGCTCACAGAATGGGGCAAAAAAGACGATTTTACCCCGCTCGCTTTGCAAATTTACAAAGTGGGTCACTGCCCCCCATCTCTGGTGCGTCTCCCTTGCCATGGCCACCGCCTCGCCCTTGCCGACAGTCAATAACAGTCGCTGCATCGACTATCGGCGAGGACGAGGCCAGGCGACAGCCATGGTAGGGGAGACGCACCAGAGCAGATGGGAATCCATGGGAGGGGGAGGGAGAAAGTAGGGTGTGGGGGCAAAATCGACTTTTTGCTCCCTTTCGATAAAGTCATCGGTAAGCTCATCGGGCTTTCTAGCATTTTTCATTGATCATTATACTCATTTGTATAGCAACTAAACAACATTTTACAAGAAGGAATCTATTCCTAATCCTATTCCCTGCACTCTCAATCTGATTAAATTTGACAAGGTAAATTTTATATTATCTGGTAGTTGGTCTTGAAAGAAGTATTAGTATTCCAGAAGGCACGAACATCTTCAAATCTCTCTTTCTTCCCGCGATTCGCGAACGTCCCAAAAGAGTCACTCCACTTCTCCCAAGATACACGAGTTGTTCTGAAACCTTCAAGAACAATTCAATGCCAAACGACGATGAAGCAAGGGCAAAGCTACGCATATATTGAAGCCTTCTCCATTCTCGTTCTCGCTCTGAAACTACCTGTCTCTTTCTCGTCCGGCTCCATGCTGTGTTGCTATTCGCCGCCGCAATTCGCTTCTGTGCCTGGCTTTCAGTACGGTTGTCGGAATGAGTGCGTTTTTCGAAAAGAACTGGGACTCTGAAACCGTCACGAACCTCGCCTCGGCATGATCTCGCCATTTGTTCGGCTTCACCAGTTCACCTCAAGCAGGTTCGTTTTCTCTCGCAATTTATCTGCTTGGTTCCCTAGAAAAATTCCGCAAACAACTTAAATTTTATGTTCTCGTTATTGTTTGCAGGTGATTTCGGGTTTTGTTATCTTTTCCTTCCTTCCTCTGTCTTGTCAGCTGATAAGGTCTGACCTTATGTTGAATCTTGATAGCATTTCGCTTTAGTTTTGATAAGTGCTTCTTGAAACAAACTTGGATTGGTGACTATTGTTTGAATTGTGCAGCATATTTTAGTTTTGTTCTAGGATTCTCTATTGCTATTTTTTCGTCCACATTAATAATTTACTAATTGTTTGGACGTGAATCTCAATCTTTTGGCATGTTGTGCTTTTGTGTCCTGATATTTATACTTGTCTTGAATCTTCGTTTACAACCTCCGCTAACAGTTCAACTCTTGCTATTGGCTTCTCTTTTTCGAGGTGTTCTATACTTTATTAGATGTGAGCTTGCATGCATTGTTCTTAAATTATCTATTCTTGTCTTTGGCTTCTTGGATTGACTCATTTAGTCATGTGTTCCTGTTAAACACTCATCTGATTGATGTTCGCATTTTCAAATGTTATGATATGGAGTTCTCCAAAAGACTCTAATATGTCAGAGATTAAATCCACTAAAGATAAAACCCAGACTCAAGAAGAGGAAGAGATATACACCTCAAAATTCGAGAAATTGTTCAGTTTTTGGGAGACTGTCAATAATATCGAGAAGAAGGCCAATGGGAAAAGTTTTGGGAGAGCTTCCAGTCTCTCGAAGACCTCCTCCTCTCCCAAGAAGTCCTAAGCAAAACGTAAACATGATAAACTCCGACATCCGAAAACTCCTCTGAGAATTCCGTAAAGGATAGGCATCATTCATAAAAGTTCTAATGCTAGTTTTGATCTAGGAATACCATGGATGTCTATCACCAACTCGCACGCTCCTCTATAAATAGGTGAACCCTCATTTCAAAAAAAGTACTTCTTTGATATTGTTTTCAATATTGCTTACAAGCTTTTTATAAATTTTAGTGTCTAACTTAAGTATTAAAGTATTCACGCAAGACTATCATGTGCCCTTTGATTGTGTTCTTCCTTGCAGGATCCAGAATGGCCTGATTAACAATTTCCCAATTACAAATCTATTATTATGTCACAGGGACAATAGGCACTTTACCGGTATCTGCAAGATTTTCCCTTTTTAATCTATTGAACGGAGTGCATCTCTGCTTCATGCTGATTCATCTTTCTTATGCTGTGTGGTCTTCAACCTTCTTGATTTATGGTATTGGATTCTGCTATCTACTATAGATTTCCTTCACAAAAGTTGGTTGCTAGATTTTTCTCTGGTAAGTACTAAGTAGGTTAACTTCACTTTGCCCTCTTCAACTACTGGAGTCTGCTTGCATCTCCTCTGGAACATTGGGAGTATACTCACAACACTTGGATTCATTGGAAGCATAGTGTGGTTATCCTCCATACCCCTGTGGAAGTAGGTATTTTGTAAATTGTTTCTGTTAATTTTTCCTTGGAATTTTTATCTTTGTTGCTAATGTTTATGGCACTGTCGAATTCATATTTTTTTAATGAGCAGAGGGAGAGGGTCTCTTCTCTCTCTTGATGACTGCTGCACTGTTTAATGGGGCTTCTATTGGTCCTGCGCTTGAGTTGGTTCTTGCAATTGATCCTGGGTAAGCCTTTTATGCTTGCTTGCCTAAAAAATTTAGGATAACAGTTTGGTTCCCGATCACTTAAATGACACATAGTCAAAGTATGTTGTCTACGAGTTTACTTCATGTAACTCTTTTATTTGGCAGCATAAATTTCTTCAGGGTTGTATTTCTGATGTTATCTAAACAAATTAGTACTAGTGTTATCTCTTGTTCTTTGGTATTCAAAATCAACGTTGTGGTTTTGTTGTGCTAATTGTTAGGTATGTGGGAAAGTAATTTCTCATCTTTGAGTCGAGAAATCCCACTTTATCTGTGCTTGCAATCTTACTTTCTCTTCCTCTTTTTCTATTTCATAGTCCATGGATTGTTTCTTTAATGTCTAAAAATGATATATCCTTTTGCTATGTTTCTCCAATAATCGACAAAGGCACAGCATAAAAAAAATAACATTTTTACACTAGCTGCCTTGGTCACTTTAAGGAATTCAAAATTACTGTGTAATTCTCTATTAGTAAGTAATACTTGTGTATCAAAATCCTGATATGTTACTTCTTGTTACATTACCTTGTAATTGGTAATTCATGTCATGTAGTATGGATTTGCTCCATGAGATCATAATTGAAGCTACATGGGGAAACGGTTTTGCAAGAAATCCTATCTGTGCGTGAACTCCTCGTCATTATGGTGCATAAAATAATGCTTGTGCCTTTGTCAATTATTAAGTCTTATAAAAGTAAGGATTACCTTAAACAGAACATGATTTGAGATCAAACCTCTGACTTGTCTTTTAAGTACGTTTGTTGTGAACAAAGGATATATGAACTTTCTTTGTTGTGGTATTGAAGATTCTAATTTTGCTATTTGCTGCAGAATTAGTTATCTACTTTACTGGCCTAGAGCTTTGAATGTTCTGGAAGAGTATTTATGTTTTTTACCATTTTCTCCTTCAAATTGGAGGAATATTACCTATTAAAGAACAGGTAGACTGTATTATGATTGTAAGCCTATTCAGTTAATAAGTGAAAGTGCCTTCACTACTTTATGCCGGCTATATTACTTTCGTTGTTTGTTTCAGTGTTAAATTAGAAGCATTTCAAAATTCTTAGGGAAGACTTTGTATCCAAGGTTAATATTATGTGTTTTTTTTATGATTTTTGAGAATCAGAAAGATCATAAATTCATTATACCTGGTATATTTTGTGTGTGACTTTCAGCTCTACTATTCTACTTTGGGATTTTTTTTTATTTTTTTGGGGATCCATACTAAAAGGAATTTCAAATCAATAACTTAATGAATTGAGAGAAGTTTTCTGGCTGGCTACTGCAGCATTCTTGTCTTTGCATTGGTGGGCACTGCTGCTGCATTCGGTTGTTCTACAGCAGCAGCCATGCTCGCACAGCGCAGGCAGTACCTTTACTTGGGTGTCCTGCTTTCCTCTGGTCTCTCAATCCTTCTTCGGTTACACTTTGCTTCAACTATCTTTGGTGGCTGTACTCCCCTTTCCGAGTTTGAGATAGATCTTCTAATTTTCTTTTCATCCTTCAATTTGAAATCCCTATTTCCGTTGTAAATCCTAGAAGCCATAATGTAAAAGAATTTTTAAGTTTCTGTGGACTTTTGGTGGGTATCATATTCTGTCCAATATGATTGGAATGAGACTAAATTCCTGACTAATTCTAAGAGTATAAACTAATAAAGTATGTTATTTTTTGACATGTTAAATAAGTTATTAAACTTTGATTTTGGGATCAAATTAACTATTATACTTTAAAGAAAGCCAAACAAACCACTATACTTTTAGGTATAGGGTCAAATTGGTTGCAATATTTTAAAAATAACTAAATTGCAACTGTATGTGATTTGACAAATTTAGATTTTGAATTCAATTTGGGTGTTGCAACTATATGAGAGAATAGAGTTGACACTGTTGAAAAGTAAGACATTGCCGCGTTTGATACCCAATTTTTTTCATGGAAAAAACAAATTTTTCACTCAATTTCTAACTTGTGTATTGTTTAACGATCATTTTTTCTGGGGAATTCATTTTCCCATTAATGGTCACGTGAGAGGATTTTTCTTCAAATCATGAAAACCAAATTTCTTGAGGGAGAGGAGATGAATTTTTCTTGGCAATTGAAAGCAGCAATTTGTCGAGCGAGAGAGTTGAGAGAGACAGAGAGCCAACAAGTGAGAAAACGATGGGAAAGCCGACAGCCAGCGAGGGTGAAGGGCCAAGGGGGTGAAAGCGAGGCCTAGGCTGAGTTGATGCTGGCGAGCGACGAAGTCAAGCAAATGCAAGAGCGATTGAGCGAGGAAGGCGAGCGACGATCCGAGGTACGACGGAGGCAAGGAGGTCGAAGAAGGAGAAAGGTAGGGGGTGGGCGATAACAGTGAGCGAAGCAAGAAAGGGAAAATGGCAGGGGGTGGGCGACAGTTAGGGGATGAGGGAGAAGGGCCGATGGGTGGGGGAGGGTTTGCAAACTATTTATATTTTGTATTTTTAAAAATTAATAAATATAAATATATAAAAAGGAAAAATAAAAAATTATGTATAAATTATTTCTTTGGAAAACAAAAAAAAAATTAATTTTGTAGTTTTATTGAGAAAATAATTTAATTAATTTAAAATATATTATTATTTTAATTTTTCTATACCATATTTAATATTTTTTAATACATTTTCACCGTTGAATTTCATGGAAAATGTGTAATTTTTCAAAAAAAAAAATATCTATCAAACACGAAATGATAGGAAAACGACCAAATTTTATGAAAATATTATCAATCAAACACCAAAAGATGAAAAATAACATCATTTTTTAGGTAAAAAATTATACCAATCAAACAACATAAAATTTCTAATTTTCAGGAATTTATTTTTCTTGCAATTCAATTCCCTAAAATTCATTTTATTTTCCCTCAACTTTTACCCTTACAATTAAAGGCACCCTTATTGTAATACTTAAAGTGGGTTACAAGTCTAAAAGTATAGAGGTTTATTTGGTTTTTTAAAAGTACACAAGCTAATTTGGCCCTTGGTTTGAGAGAATAGTGGTTTATTTGCTCATTCTTAAGTTACAATATAATTAATTTATTTTTTCAAATCAAAGTACATTAACTTATTTGACATCTCACTTTTTTTAAACTAAATAAGAAAATATATTTGAATTATTCAACTATTAAGAAAATTATTTCGGACTTGTGCTGTTCGTGGGGTACATGGTGGTGGACACCCAGGGAATAATTGAGCAGGTGGTGATCTTGGTTATGTGAAACATACTCTCACCCTCTTCACTGATTTTGCTGCTATTTTCGTCCGCCTCGTCATCATCTTGGTCAGTCAATAACTTAAAAGTTTATTTAACTCTTACCTTATTCAAGGAGTAACTAGAGAGCTGAGGTGACACCATTGTTTCTTTGGTGATGCAGCTGAAGAACACGTTCGAGAAAGGGGGGAAGAAAAAAAAAAAAAGATGCTGAACTGAATTAGTGCCGTTATGAGGTTTTTCGTTGTTTATGTTTTCGATTTCAATAAAAAAGATATATTATAAATTGAGTCTTTGTCTCACTACATATGGTAAGAAATCGAACTCATGATCTACTGATTGAATCTCAACTTATCATGGTCCAACCACTTAATCTGTGTCTTGAGAACTATATTTTTTCATTCTTACACGGTCATCTGCTACTCATGCTCATGATTTTGGCAGAGAAAATAAATCATAAGTGGAGGATTTGTCTCACTGCGCAGGGTAAGGAATCGAACTCATGATCTACTGATTGAATCTCAGTTTATCATGGTCCAACCACTTAATCTGTATATTGAGGGCTATATTTTTTTATTTTTGTACGGTTGTTCGCTGCTCATGCTCATGATTTTGGCAGAGGAAATAAATCATAAGTGGAGAGTTTGTCTCACTACGCAGGGTAAGGAATCGAACCCATGATCAACTGATTGAATCTCAGCTTATCATGGTCCAACCACTTAATCTGTGTCTTGAGGGCTATATTTTTTCATTCTTGCACGGTCGTCTGCTGCTCATGCTCATGATTTTGGGAGAGGAAATAAATCATAAGTGGAGGGTTTGTCTCACTGCGCAGGGTAAGAAATCGAACCCATGATCAACTGATACGAATTCTAACTAATCGGCGCAGCGTAAGGAATCGAACCATGATCTACTGATACGAATTCTAACTAATCGTGACCCAACCACTTAATCTGTGCCCTAGACACTAAATTTTTCTACCTTTTGAACATTACTAAAACTGGAGAACTTTACACCAGTTTTATATTCCACATGTAAAATGTCAATAAGCTATATATGCTGTAAATGCCTTCTTATGCTTGAATATCCGACCTAATTATCAAAACTGCCCTGCTTGTATTTTTTTTTTTTTTCAGGTTTGTTGAGAAAATGAATATTTATAGAAATAGTAAAAATATTTTTCTGTGACTAAAAGATTACGAGTTTAAATTGTAGAAACAATCTTTTTTCAGAGTAAAACATACAGTAATAATTATTTACTGATTCTTAAAAAATTGGGAATACGAGTGTTGAATTTCTTAATAGCTAAGCCATATCCGTGAAAAAAAAAGGATAAGCTAACACAGGGTCCGAAGTGGGCTCCAAACAGTACCTAATCACCTGCATTACTGGCCAGAATCTAGAGATAAAAGGAACATAAAAAATTAAAGCAATTGCCAGCCTTATAAAATAGGAAGCCCTAGCCCAGAAGTCACAATTAGACAGATCAAAAAAGCAATTGCCCAAGAGGTCTGTCTAAGAGGGTGACATCCAAATCCAGTGTTCATCTGATGAAGGAAAAAGCTGTTGGGCAGCCAAACCCCATCTGATCCACAAAGTCGAAAAGGTGGGCGCTTAAATAAAGGACGACTGCAGTGAGAAGGCTTATTTAAGAAGCAAAGCCACCTTCCCCTTTCTTGCTCTGTGATTATGAACATTGAGTGCTGCCTAAAAAGGGGGACAGCTTTTCTTTTGCACCCATGTTGTAAGGTGCTTTGGTTCCTCTGGACCTCTCATTGTCACCAACACCAACCCTTCACCTTCCCCCACTATATCCTTTGGTCCCCTCTTGGCCTCTTCCATGTTATGTGTGTGGGTCCTGTCAATCTTTTTCTCTCCTACTCTTCCCCACATTTCCATAGGTATAATAACGGTCAGATTTGAATAACAAAATTCTTTTCTCATTCTGATTCTCGATCTTATATTTATTTTTATCGAGTAATTTATTTATAGTTAGGAATTAGTGGAAGGGAACCTGTATGTTTATAGTTCTTTTCATACAATAACATTAAATTAATATAAACTGTTCCGGCTTTACAATTAGCCATATATGCACATGTGTAAAAAAAAAGACTATTAGCACCAAAAGTCTAAATTTTTTTACATTTTTGTGATTTTATTCAAAAATTTCAATTTTGGTAATAAGTTTTCGATTTGAACAATTGGTTACAATTTTATCCACGACTTGGATATGATTTGTCGGTGTCCAAGACCTGATAACCTGGCATGCCACATGATATTTTAAAATATTTTGAGTGAGTCTCACATGCACGTATGTAAAAAAAATAAAAAACTAAAATAATGTTAAATATATGTTTTATATGTGTGTGTTATAGATTTATTTACAAAGGAAGAGAGGTGGAGGACGGGGACGACGACAGGTGGCGATGCTAGGTTGGGGGGCGATAACCGATCTAGAAGCTAGAGGTAGCGATGGAGGCTGATCTGGAAGAAGGCCGAATCTAGAAACTTGATGGCCAATCGTTGATGTTGATAGGGTCGGCTTAAGTGACTGACAGTGAGGGCGAGGTAGTTGGCAAAGAATATCATCAGCCAACAAGAGTTGAGGGTTGTCGGTCACTTTTGTGAGGTGGCTCTTAGCAGGAGGAAGCCTAGATCAGTGGTTGATCCAGTTTCCAAATCAGTCGTCGTGAGCATGAGCAAGCCTAGATCAATCGTCGCCTCCAGCTTCTAAATCAATTGTTGGCGTCATCATCGCCATCCTCCTTTGTCACCGTCAGCGTCCTTCGCTTGCTTCATTCTCTCTATGCATATATATATATATATGTTAAATATATATATATTTAATATTTTTTTATTTTTTATTTTTATATGCATGTATACATGAGACCACCAAAATATTTTAAAATGCCAAGTACATGTCACGTCAGTAAGTCTTGGACGCCGACTCGTGAATAAAATTGCAATCAATTGATTAAATTAAAATCTTATTATTAAAATTAAAATTTTTAAATAAAATCACAAAAATACAAAATTATTTAAATTTTTCTTGTTGATAGGCCTTTTGAATCTGATACTTGCCAATTGTGCGTTTGATAAAGCCCGCAGTCCAAGAACAAATCATTTTCAAGTCCCAAATGGTCATGATCTTGAAAGATCAACCACCAAGGTGTATTTTTCATTGTTGAAAGTTGCATGTGCATAGTCTATATATGTATGTGACAAGCACTTCTAAATCTGACCAATCCCATTCAAAATCGAGATATTAAATTGCTCCTTAATGTTCCACTTTGTTGGGAAGTTGTTGTTGGGGAGCACCAACAGGAAGAGCAATTTCCAAAATACATGCCTCCCCTAATTTATTAGATTTGCTTCTACCAACCATCACCGTCTTCCTCTATTAGTCGTTGATAGCATGTCAAAATATATACCGAATATTATTGGTATTATCGTTCTTGTACGGTCTCCCGTCACTTATATCCTCAATTTTAATAGAGAAGATAAATCACAAGTGGATCTTTAACCATTGTCTAAATCTAGTATCGAACTCGTGACCTACTATTACTAATCTCAATGTATCACTTGGCCGCCACTTGACTTATGTCCGGAGGTATATATCAAATATTCTTGAATTAGGTAAACAGAAATATAAGACTATTCAATTATAATTTGACTTTAGATTATAGTTGATAAAAATTAAATTAATCATCGGATGGATAATAGTATAATGATATAAGTGTTGGTAAGCTTAGAATTTAAGTTTGATTCGTGTGAACCTCAAAGATTTCTTCTATTTCTTTTGCGATTCTTTATAATTGTTAATTAAATTTAAGAAATGAATGAGTTAATATCGTTAATAGGAGTTTATCAAATCTCTTATATGACTCTTTAATAGTTAGTTAAAAACAATGTATGAAGTTGTCCATCCATTATATTATTGAAGTCTGACTCCATCAACAAATCCCACAATATTTGAATAATTTCTTTTAATTTATTTGTGTAGCATAAAAAAAATTATATGTTTATTATAATATCTAATAAATAACTACTAAGGGTATTTTAAAATAAAAAAAATTAAAAGAGGGCATTATTTTAGATTAATTCTATTGTATAATTTATGTTATATATTAGAGGTGTGATTCGTGTTATATACGTGTAAATAAAAATAATAAAAGATTATTAGATGAGAATTGATAGTTGCAGTTTAGTTTTTAATTTTTTAAGAAATAAATAATTAAAAATAAATGAGATTTAATATAGTGATAAAATTAAGTTTATTATGAATTTAAAAATTATGAGTTCAAATGTTAATAATAGAGTAAATTTTTATTTGTTGAAATAAAATATAAGGAGATAATTTGAAATATCAAAATATTTTATTCGCTTATATATAATAGAACAATGATTCAAAAACAACTAACAAAATCTTAATTCAGTGATGAGACTGATGGCTTAAAATCTTTAACTTCTAATAATTGATACTGTAATTTGAATGTAATTATACCAACCCAAAAAAGAAAAAAAAAAAAAAAAAAAAGGAATCTTGGGATCCACGTGCCATGGTGGAAGAGAGCACGTGACAAGGAAAAGAGGGAGGAGGCACGCTGCACGCATCATGGTCACAGGCCAGTCATTCTCTCGCTCTCGCACTCTCATTGGTCTCAGCACCCGACCCGACCCGACCGACCGACCGACACGGACGATGTTGAGACTTGAGACTTGACAAACTCTTTCTCGCGGCTTTCTTTGAAACTCTCACCCGATGCCAAAGCCAGGGATCACATCGGAGCTCCGGCTGCCGTCTTTCCTTTGGCTGATTTGTTTAGTGCTTCACAACTCATTTAAAATGAGACATCAACTTCACATGAAAATGATTCATTTCTCCCTCTCTCTCTCTCTCTCTCTCTCTCTCTCATGTAGCGTTGTATCACCGTCACCTCATACAACACTAAAATATATAATATATATATAGACATATATATTTTGTAATATATAATAGATATATAACAATAATAAATTTAAAATGAAAATAGAATATTGTAAAGGAATGAATTGTGGGCCCACGAGTGATTGGAGATAAAGGAACGCACAGGCACAGGTCCGATGGTGGGGGCATGATATGGTCCTAATTACAAAAGTAACCCACGAGGCCTTAAGTACAAAATAGGAGTGGGGTCACACTCGAATGAACTCTTCCCATCATCCCTTTCTCACTCCCACCAAACATCCCATGTGACCCCTTCTCTCTCTTTTACCAAGGGCAATCTTGTCATTTTCATTTATAATAATTAAACAGTACAATAACATTTTCCCAACAAATCAAAACAATAAACAAACTTCAAGATGATAAAGTTCTCTTTATTTTTTTTTTCATGACTCCGAGGTCTTCATGAAATGAATAAAATTGAGGTTTGTGATAGGTAGAGTTTCACGAAAATTATAAGAATTAAATTAAATTTATGCAAATTTTATTATATAATATAATAAATAAAGTATCGCATTAATCATATATGACAGGTCACGTAAATCTTCATAAATTCTATCACATATCATGATAAGCGTGATTTTAAAAGAAATAAACTAAAAATTATCTTTTACTAGTCAACTAAATTCAAAGTTACACCAAACAATTTAAAGATTATAGCAAATTTAGACCACCCAAAGAGAAGATGGTAGAGTTGGATTGATTTGTTTAAAGAATCTTGCATTGAATGTTTAGTGGCACCTAACAAACATTGACTTTAATGTGGTGAATTCACTAAGATTCTATTAAAAATATTTAAACATAAAATTTTACTAAAAAATAAGAGATAGTTATAACTTCTGATTTGATTTTATATTGTTGAAATCTCGTTTAAAAGTTTAAATATTTGATTATGAAAGTGAAAAATAAATTTTAATATTTTTGTATCAAAAATTTTTAAAAAAATTAAAATTTATATTTTAAAAATATGATCAAGTGTCGGTGGATTATGATCCGCCTAATTATAATTGCATCTAAAATAATATTTATATATATATATACCACAAGAAGGTTGAAGAAATTGTAAAGCCCCTTTTTATGTACCTTATTTTGTACGCACGCGTGTGGCTTCCTTAGTTCCTTCCTTCCTTCCTTCCTTCCTATTCATATACTTCTTAAAAAGCTAAAAGATAAAAGCCATTGTGATAGAGGCGCACTTTTTTAATAGGATATAAAGATTAAACTCATAATATATTTATTTATTTAAATTATGGTGAAAATATATTTACATTTTTATTTTCTATTTTTAGTAAATTCAAATTCCCAGCATTCTCTTAATCTTTTTGCCTTCTCTTCGTTAATATCAACATTCCGTTGCGCAAAATAAATAAATCAATAATTTCGCTGAAACCCAATTAAATAAATTTCCATTTCTCTGTTAGTATAAATCCCTCTCAATCCAACTCACAAAATTTCTCTCTCTCTCTCTCCTCCAGAGACGAAGAAATCCATAGAGAGAGAAAGCTCTCTCAGCGTGTGTATATATACAGAGAGAGAGAGAGAGAGAGAGAGCAGTCATGGTGCTGTTGGTGATCTTTAAACCCTAGCACGAACAAATCGTACATTCTCTTCAAGAACCGTTTCTGTTGCTTCAAGAACTTTTTAGCTTTCATTCGATCCATCTTTTGGTATGCATTTGGTTTGGAGAAGCATAAGAGATTAAGAATTTCCCGTTCTTCCAAGTCAGAGTAATTGAATATTTGGTACTCTGGATCAGTTTCGTCCTCGTCCGTGGTTGAGTCTGCGCTACATTTTCTGTTGAGAGCTGTTCCGTGGCGGTTTCTGATTTCTCCGTGTTGCCGCGTGAGTTATTTTGAGGACTGTTTAGTTTGGAAGATAATGGATGATTGATCTTGTTCGTTAATGGCGGTTTAGATGGTTTCGGTGACGGAGATGGATGATCGAGGAGGTGGATCGTTTGTAGCGGTTCGGAGGATTTCGCAAGGCCTTGACCGGGGCGGCACCACCTGCCATACGACTTCTTCTGGTATATTCTCTAAGCTGTCATTATTTTTATACATGTATTGAACGCTAATTTTAGCAACCCCCTCTTTTTCCCTTCATTTTCTCTAAAATTTGGTACCTGTTTTCTTTCTGTTATTTCGCGCTTTTTCTATATTCCTTTCTCGCTCAGGAATGATTTTTGGAAGTTTGGATCTGTCGACTGAAGTTAGGTCATTTAAGATTTATTGATGGCTACTTGCATTGAAATTTGTGGTGAGTGAGCCTGCGTGCAGTTACTATTTTCTCCTTGAATTTTGTCCTCTTGCTTTTGCAATTACATTCGCTTGTAATATCTATGTTGTTGATGCAATTGTTCTAATAGCTGAAACGTTTTTTTGTGTTGAGTGTTGGGAATTTAAATCAGCGATTTCTTACTGTGAACTGATTTTCTTTGTTACTTGAACCGATCCCGTGAGATAGAGTCCTCGAGTTTGCTCTCATTATTGTAAAACGTCTTTTTTACTTATTCGTGAGATGTTGTGAAGAAAAATAGTGCGGTTACAGTTAGCTTTTACGAGCAGGAGCTTATACACAAGTTTCATGAAGTTGTTCAAAAATTTATTCGGATCTGCGAACAATAGAGACGAAATAGCATAATAAATTAAGTAATATGAGTGCAAAATTTATTCATAAAGCTTCTTGTGGAGTTTTTTTTTTTTTTTATTATTATACCTGGTTTTAATTCCAAGGACAGTTAATTGTTTTAGCCTAATTCTTTTTATAAGCAATATATATGTATGTATATAAAGCTAGCAAGGGGCACTACCATGTACAAAGAGGGATTTGTACAAGAAGCAAAATCCTTTTACAGTAGTTATAATTGCAAAAATTCTTCATAAAATCCATGGATTGGTCCGACAAAGACTCAATAACTTCAAACAAGCATCAATATTAAAGAGAGACAAAAATTCTCTTAATGCTAAATGAAAGGTTTTCACAATCTCAGAAGGATCTTCAATTGTGCTCTCCCTGAGTTTGCCACTTCAAAGCGTGAGGTAGCAAAAATGAAGCTGTCTTTGTTCTCTTTGCAATGACAGAGTTGAAAAAGAGTAACACAGAGTGATGAAAAAAGGGTTGTAGGTTGTTTTTTTTTTTCCTCCAACTGTACACAGCATACCCCATATTTATAGTATTATTTAGAATGAGGAAGATTATATCAAGATCAATTACATCATACAATTATAACATTTAATCAATCAATCAAAGATTGTAGCTATCAATCATTTCTGATTTATAGCTATCAACAGATGGCAACTCTTCTAGCAAAAAGAAATCTTTTACGTGCTATGGAGCACTGATGCCACACCAAATTGGCCAAGAAAAGACTTTATGGCATATAAGAAGGCAAACAGAGGTGATCAACTGATTCTATATTCAATTTGCTTAGCCAACACCAGTTTGCCATGATATGGCGTTTAACGAGGTTGTCAATTAAATTTTTGAAACATTTAGCATCCGCAAGAAACTTTCAAATACTGATAACCAAGTTCCATATGTTTCGCAGATTAAATCATAGACAGGTTCTGGAACTAAAGATTGGGTGCTCTGACTTCAACTTGAAACATTAGATGAGTGGAATCCAGTTCCATCTTTTATATGAAATTTGGAACAATGGCAAGATATAGTAAAAAATTTGATTGGGGATGGTCTTTGGACTGCCACCTCTTAATTCATAGCAGTTGCTTTAAAATCCTACTTATAGTACAAAGGTATCAAATCTTGGTTCTTGTTTACTGCTTTATACCAATGAATGTTATTAAACTCAATTTGATGCTATAATTTCATGAAGGATCAGCTGAAAACAGACAGATGTCAGTAGCTTCTGTTTTGAATTTTATTCTTTCTCTGTTCAGTGGCATTATTTATTTGGTAGTATAAGCTAGTATATAGTATTTGGTTTTATTTTCGCATAATCATTTCTTTGCAGTGATTTTATTGCCTATCTTCTCTTTCTCAAATCTGTTGTTGTTTTCAATATAAGACCAGGCATGTATCTCATAAATTACCCCTTTAAATGGGAAATTTTCTGCCTTTACCATGATGCTATGCTAATACGACACCTTTATATGGCTGTTAGTAAATTATATTATTTTTGTTCTCTGTTATCAGCTTATCTAATAGAGTTATATTAGTTTTGATTCCTCTTTTCCCTTTTCCTCTCCCTTCTTAGCTTATTTTTCTTCATCTTGGAATAAATGGCAGTACCAAAGTTGGTTTTGAAGAGTATTCTTATCACACTGAATGGAGCTTCACATATGTAGTTGTTCAGGCTTTGTATGGATATTTTTGATAAAGAATTGAGTACGAGGCATATGTGCTTGCGAAGAGAAAAATGAATAGGTTGGCATTGAGATGCCAAAATGTGTTGTTTGAAGGCTTAAGACTTCCATTTTTATGTGGCAATGGTTCTGTTCTGTTACAGCTGAGGTTGTGGCAGGATCAGCGGCATGGCTTGGCAGAGGTCTTTCTTGTGTTTGTGCCCAAAGGAGAGATAGTGATGCTCGTCCGTCATTTGATTTGACCCCGGCACAGGTAACAGTCATTGTAGTGATATGATTGCATGATGCGTCTATTTGTCCATACACATAACATGTGTGAACTGCAATATTTAATGTTCCCATTTTTTTTTTTTTTTCTTTTATTGCTTAACAATGAAAGATATCCTATTATTAGTTAATAAATGTTAAAATGGCATTATGCACTTAAAACCTGTTTCTAATGTGGTGGTTACTATAAGGTGGTTTTTGCAATACCTGTCCATTTAAGGGCAGTTTTAGTACTTCATTCCCTTTCCTATTCCAGCATGTCAGCCTGCATCAATCATTTTTTAATTTTATCTCTGGAAATTTGTTAAGATCAGTTTTTGTTATATTTGTTAGTTTTTCACCATTTTCTTCTAGTCAAATATGCATTAGCGAATGTTAAACTACGTGTCACAAGACTCTATGATGGATAAATGGTCTTCCAAGAGAAATTTGAGAAGACTTTGGCACCTAAGATACTTGATTATCATAATTTACATGTACTAAATTGTTGTCTTTGCTTTCTGTTTCCATGTTTGTTTGCAAAAATCTTCTAAAGGGCCACCGAAAATTGTTTGCTTCCTAACCAAATCTTTCCACATTTAAAAGATATTCCCAGTGCACAAGGGACAAGGCTCTTTGTGTTGTGAGGGTTAGGCGAGGGTTGTTTTTGTATGATATGGAGGCCGTACCTTACTTTGTAAGGAGGCTGTTTTCACAGCCCAAACCCGTGACTAAGAAAAATCTAAATTCGAAATCTTTACTCATTTTGTTAAATTCATATTTTCTTTTCTTATTTCAATATAATTTGTTGTCCTTGTTGATGTCCACCATCTCCTACTTCAGTTTTTACTTACTTGGAAAAAGGTGGAAGAATGTATCTAGAACTGGTGTTCATACCTGGGGGGAAAAAGGTGTGTGGGGGGGGGGGGGTTTGCATACCCTGAACATGCTTACTCTGGACAAGGTGACATTTTGAACTTGTATACCCATCCATATGCGAAGGTCAGAAAGAGCTACTCATCCAAGCTGACGAAATTTAGTGACTAACTGGAGTATAGCCACTAGATATGGCCTATGATACCTAGAACATGTAGCCAACCCCACTTGGTGGGATTATTAAGTCTTGGGATGATGAATTTGAGTGCATCCACTTGCTACTTGTAAATGATCTCTACTTGTAAATGAAAATAAATGTAATTGTCAATGACAAGAAAATGCTTTGTTTTCACAAATAAATTAAACAAGATGGATCTACAGATAAGATCTGCAAGGTCCGTAGTAATTAGTAAACGGTTAATTGGAATTTGGTAGCAACTGCAATGTTGCCTAGCCTATTTCTTTTTCCCCTTCCAAAGTTAAGATCCAGGAGTTGCTGGTATCTAAATAAAATAAGTACTAAGAAACAGAAGACTCTTGGATTGGGACCATTTGGAATTGCGAAGAATAGGACATGCATGCATGATACATTCAGGTTGTGCAGAAAATATACCATAGAGGGAGAACTAAAGTAAAGCTTGAATGTATGTTTTCCTAGTCATCAAGTGCTCACCTCTCTCTCTCTCTAGTATTTTTGTTCTTTACTTTTATATGTGACATGTTGCTTATGAAGAGGAAGGAATTCTGTTTGTTATGGAGGAGTGAAAAGCATAACATATAAGTTGAAAGAAATGTTGTTACGCTCCTCTTGCTATTGGTAGGAAGCTGCTTCTTTTCTCTAGACATATTATGGATATTTTTGGGGGAGCTGTGTTTTCCTGTTCGGTTTTGGAAGACTTATTTTGTTTAATCTTTTTTAACTCTCTGTGCTCCATTTATACAAGGATTGTACCTCTTTAAGCACCTTTAAATCCTTTACTTGTAAAAACAATGGTTAAGGTTAGTGGTTGAAGTCTTTGATAGTTTTCCCTTTTGATGTTGTCAGGAGGAATGTTTACAGAGGCTGCAGAACCGCATAGATGTTGCCTATGACAGTTCAATCCCAGAACACCAGGTGCTCTTCTGGTTCAAGATTCAATGAGCTTTTTCATATATGATATTTTTTTTTTGAATCAAATGTATGTTCTCAAGATTTTGCAATTGTTATGGGCTGTTAACTAATTCAAAACAATGCAGTTCACTTTGTATTGAAATCATATACTGAGTGCTATAATCTTATTCTTTATTATTGCTGTGCTGCTGTAGGAATCCTTGAGGGCACTGTGGAATGTTGCCTTCCCAGAAGAAGAACTTCATGGTTTAGTATCTGAACAATGGAAGGAAATGGGTTGGCAAGGAAAAGATCCCTCCACAGACTTTAGGTATACGAGTTTTTTGTTTGTTTCTCCATCTTTTTTGTTTTGTGACATGGAGCATCTCTGTCTTTCTTGCTGTTTTGATGGTTTGATTTCTCTTGTAGGGGTGGTGGTTTCATATCACTGGAGAACTTGTTATACTTTGCTAGGAACTTCCCGGTACAGCCAATTCTCTAATATGAAATGTCCATCTCAACTTAGTCCCCTTTTTCTTTGTTGGCTTCCTCTATGTGAAATGAAGTTACAGCATGCTAGTAAAGCTACGTGTGGGTCATGTTCAGACTGTTGAAGAGAGCTATCAGTGTGTCCATCCTTATGTTTCTGTTCACGTGCCAATAATGATACAACAAAAACACACTCTGGAAATTGCTTACTTCTCTGAAATATTTGTCAGTTTCTTTCAGTTTTCTCAAGCTGGAGCATGCGTCTAGATTTTCTTTTCCTTTCTTATTCTTCTTCTTTTAACTGATTTAGATAACCAACTACTTTTTCTTTGTCATGTGTTGCATAGTTGATTTACTTATTTAATGCTGTGCCATGTCAGCTCCATAGAGAGAGAGTGTGTGTGTTAATTTTGAGTAAGCATTATGCTTTCTCCAGATATTTCCGTGCCTATGTAATCTACATTCGTTGATGTAAACTGTCAACTTCCTGCTACAGAAATCCTTCCAGGATCTTCTTCGAAAACAGGAAGGTAATCGAGCCATGTGGGAATATCCATTTGCTGTTGCTGGTGTGAACATCACATTCATGCTTATCCAGATGCTTGATCTTGAAGCAGGTTCCATTTTCTTATTTAATTTTACTTTTTAAGTACCTCTGTGGATTATTAGTTTTCAACTGGATAGCATAGGCATAACTATCTGGTGGAACTTGTACTCTTCGTAACTCCTATTCCTTGAGGCTGTTTCTTGTTGCTCTTTGGTATCTCTTAAGGGGGCGTTTGTTAATCAAGATATGGGGTGAAAAAGTTAAGATATGGGACGCATCTCGGACTTCTATCATTTCCAACATGTTTGTTAAGTTTATCTGACCATTCTTGGGAAAACCATCTTGTGACCTCTTATCTTGATTAATCAAGATATGCATATCTCTCATCCCCCTCAAGATAAACATATCTTGGTTCCTACATATAAGAAAAAAATGACGCCAGTGTCTTCTAATGCATTTCAAAGAATTTAACAAACAGTTTGATAAAAATTTTGGAATGCTTCCCAAGTTTATTTTGATCATTTCATATTTTGGTTTGAGAACTATTTTGAACTTATCTTGATACTCCCTTATCTTACTCATTTTAACAAACGCTACCTAACAAAGCAGCTAGTTGAATGCCCATGGGGTTCAAATTTCAAATTATTTTATACGGTAATGTTTGTTAACCAAAATATGGGGTGGAAAAGGTCAGATATGAGAAGCATTCCGGATATTTGTCCTTTTCAACGTGTTTGTTAAACTTATCTGACATTTCCTGAAAAAACCCTCACCTGGCTTCTTATATGACTTTTTACAGATAAATTTATTTGGCCTGCCCTTCCAGATAAATTTATCTGATATTTTATAGATAAGTCTAAATTACCCATACCCCCCTTGTAGGATAATTAATGTCATTTAATACATTTTTAAAATTTAAATTTATTAAGTCTTATTTTTACAATAAAGTTGGTTTTAAAAAAACTTATTTATTTAAGTCTTATAATTAATGTCATTTAATATATTTTTAAATTGCCATATGTTTTGGCAATTTTTAAAATTTAAATGACATTATTCCTTTCACTAATTTTTAAAATTTAAATCTCTCTCACTCTATATATATATATTTTATTATCTAATACAAATTCCTTTCACCGATTTTTTAAATTATTTTATTCAATTTTATATTTTATTATCTATTATGAAAATATGTTTTGGCAATTTTTAATTATCTAAGTGGAACTATGTTTATTCAATTTTATATTTTATTATCTATTATGAAAATATGTTTTGGCAATTTTTAATTATCTAAGTGGAACTATTGTAATTCCACCAGTAATTATTTCTACTTTCTTGTCTTTTTAGAATCTATTTTTGAACATGGATTTAGAAAATAACACTATTTTTAATTTTATTTTTATTTTTTTTTTGACAATTCACATTAATCATAAAGCATTATTTTAAACATAAATTTGTTGTTGATGTTAACATACAGTTTTGAATGAATTTGGTAATAGGGATATTTTGGTAAAAAAAACTCTTATATCGGTGCTTTATCATATGTATTTAACAAACATATGGAAAAAAAAGTACAATTCTCAGTGAATTTCAAAAATTTAACAAACAATCCGATAGAAATCTTGGAATACTTCTCAATCTTATCTTGACTATTCCATATCTTGGTCCGGAAAGTATTTCAACCTTATTTTGATACTTTTTTATTTTACTCATTTTAACAAATGCTACCTTAGTTGACATGGTTTCTTCTATATTTTTTGATGGATTGCTAGGTTTCTTGTTTGGTTCTCAAGTTTGAACTTGGATTAGCCTTGGCTTTTCAGAGGGTTCATTTTGGTTTCTTATTATCTGGTCATAATGGTTTTCATGTGTATAATTATATCTCCAAATACCCGCATGTGGGTGGGTGCAACACCAGGGAGTCAGAAAATATATTCTGAGTAGCAGCACAGATATAGAAAATATTATTATACTAATGCTATTCATTTGCTAATTCTTTGCTTCCAATCTGCAGTAAAGCCACGGACATTAGTGGGAGCGACTTTCTTGAAATTTCTTGCAGGTAGGCCTTGCCTTTAGACCCCATCATATTTTTACCAATTAATGCTCATTAGCATGTTAGTTTGAGGGTGTGGGGGGCACGCATTGTCAATGCTGATACTCATCCAGTTCAATACTAAATTTGTTGTCTACTCAAAATTTATGATGCTGAATGAAGTCATTGTGGCAGAAAAATGTTAACTTCCCATTTACTATTACATTTTTTTTTTTTCATGTCATGGAGTTTTTATTTGGTGTATTGGGTTCTAAGGGTTTTTGTCTCTTCTTTCTTTTGACTTGCAGAAAATGAATCAGCATTTGACCTTCTCTACTGCATCACATTCAAGCTGATGGACCATCAATGGCTTGCGATGCATGCATCTTACATGGACTTCAATGTATGTTTGCGTGATTAGGAAGGCACAGTAGGGATGAGAGTGAAAGCTACAGATATACGATCACAAGTTCTTCATTGATTCTCTGCATTATGTCATGTTTTAGATACATAATTTAGAATGACTACTTATCGTAGCCATATTAGCAGTTCTATCACCTTGTTTTGCCCCTGAAAAGCTTTACTTCTGCTGTTAGGCATGATTTAGTGATAATCTTTTTTTATCTTATAAATTCAATTTTGACCTTGCTTAGAGTGCACGCATGAATTTGTATCTTCAAAGTGGATTTTCCTACTAATTGATTTTGCCACAATATATCCTTTCGGTTTTTTTTTTTTTTTTTCATTTCTGTACTTTTTCATGAACATTCAATCTGCAGCCAATAATTATACAGTATTTTGTCAGCCAAATAATTCTTGATTTCTATATTATGTGGCTCATCTTTTTTTTTTTTTTATTTTACAGACGGTGATGAAAGCTACTAGGCGTCAGCTGGAAAGTGAGCTTCTGCAAGAAGACATAACACGGCTCGAAGACTTGCCCTCATACAGCCTTCTTACACGATAGCATTTGGTTTGTGAGATAGAGAAAATGCGTCTTGTAAGGAAGTTCTCGATCATCATGTTTCCGCATCCTCATCTTCCTTCGATAGTTTTCTCCCAAAGGTTGTGGTATCCTTCAAACCTATCTTTGTGGTATCCTTCAAACCTACCTTGTATTGTCTCCTGAATCAATTTCTCAGTAGGAAGGGAGAGTTGGGGGGAAGGGTGGGGGTGCATTAAGTTTGTGTGACAAAAGATTTCCTCTCATTTGACTAGGCGGCCCCTAAAAACTGTAGTTCGGTAAAAATATGGGTTTGGTAGTAGTGATGATAGTAGTTGTCTTGCGGTTTGTGATGTGTTTTTTCTCTGAGCCTCTATTGGCAACTGTAATAAGTTCTTATTGGGAATTTCTATAGGTGGAGCGATCAATATATGTTTACCCGGTGATTGATGATAGCGATGATGAATGAATAGAGTCGACCAACCTTCTCTTCGGCCTTGCATGGTTTTTGTTTACCCCATGATGAACTTGATGCATATGTGGTTCAATGGCGTTTTTCAGGGAAAGGTCAATCCACCCGACACAAGCTTCATGCGAATGTCCGAAAGCAAAATCCAAAGTCACAGACAACTACACAGGCCATATATATGAACCCAGCAATCTTCTTTTAAAGGATTACTATATAAGGCTGGTTACTACTGCCCATCAGCACCAGGACAAAGTGCCGGGCATTTGCACTTGACAGGTAAGCAGAATAAGGTTTCTTGTTGAACGAGTACCCACATCTCAGCTCAGCTAGAGTTTAATAAAATTAAAATTCAAACTCAAAATCTACCACCAAGTGGTATCAATAACCTAGGTTGCACGGAAACGAAAACGGGAGACGTTTCCGATAGGAAACGGAAACGTGGAAATGGTATTTTTTTAAAAAGGTAGGAAACGGAAATGCGGGGTAAATTGTAAATTTAAAAAATATAAGAGTTTTTTTATAAATATAACTTTTAATATAAAAAAATAAAAAAATTCAAATATAAACAATAAACATAAGTTTCATAATGTATTCAAACAAACATAAACATAAAGTCTACAACGCATTCAAATAACTATCAACAATATTAAGAAAGTTATATTATCTTTACATGACTTAGTAATTAAAAACAAACATAGAATTTAAATAACAGAATCAAACATAATCTAGTTTATAAAAGTTCATTCAGTTCATCACGCTGTCTCTATAAACTGGCTAATATCTTCGTCAAAGAGTACAGACTCCAACTCTGGTTCATCTAAGGAGAGATTAGCAAATTCGAGAATACCCACCTTTCATACTTCCAAATTCATCTCCACCTATATCCCACATCTTTGTCTTATCGTCATATTATTGGGAAGTGTTTCTCGATAAAAGATGAAGATTGTTATGAACAAAGACCAAATCCTCTGCACGTTTTGGAGTTAATTTATTCTTTCTAAATGAATGAACGAAAGAATAAGTACTCAAATTCCTTTCAGAACAAGATGAAGAAATAGATTGTCCAAGCACCTTGAAAGCTAACCTTTGAAGCAAAGGAGCACGTGAACCATAACATGCTCACCATTTCCTAGGTTCCCTGTCATAACAATTCAAGATAGCATCTGGGTCTCCAAATGGCCCACTTTTGAGAGAAAAATCAGCAAACTCATCATCAACAATAGCACGCTCATCTGGATTAGGAAAAAGTCTCTTAAAACACTTCATTCTTTGTGTGGAGACATCTCCATCCATATGTGGAGGCATTCTACCTTCTTTTTCTTGAAGCCATTTATTACTATATACCTTCAAAAGACAAAATCAACAAAAATTTAAAAATAAAAAGAATAATACATAAAGTATTGAATTAGTAAGAAATAAATATTGAATTTGAAAATTACCTTGGGTTCAAAGAATGAGCTAGGCAATGTAATGGAGTGCTATGTTTTGTCCAACGAGCAAGAAGAATACGATGAATAACATGAAAAAATAATGAAAAATCACTTGGTAGCTTGCCTTCATGATCATAAATAACCTTCTTCATGTTGAAAATCATAGAATCCCACATCTCATAGACCAAATGAAGGCATGGTTTGTTTGTATCACAAACTCTAAGCATATCATAAATAGGTGCTGTGAAAGCGAGAATATAATTAATTTTTTCCCAAAAATTCTCATTCACAACCAATTCACGAACAAATCGAGCTTTTCCTTGGTCATCATCTCGATATTGTGCCCATTCATCACTCATAACCATTGCTTCAAGTGCACATCTAAGAAGTTTAAATCTTTTAAGCATAACAACAATAGAAGCAAATCGAGTGTCAGCAATTGCAAGCAACTTCAAAGAACTAAACCGATTGAACATGGCCAATCTCATTGAATGATTCATTATAAATTTTTTTATGACCAAAGCATCTCCATGCATTTCAGTGATCCAATGACACTCATCATATGTCTATTGATTACTTTCTAAATTCCTAGCTACACATATATTCTTCAAAGCAAGATTAAGTGTATGGACAATACAAGGAGTCCAATAAATATGTGGAAACATACCCTTAATGATTTCCCCAGCTCCCTTGCAATTAGCAGCATTATCAGTAATGATTTGTACAACTTTTTGGTCACCAACTTCATCTATTACCTCTTTCATCAAATTAACAATAAATTGTTTGTCCTTTACTTCATCTGAACAATTCACAGATTTGATAAACATTGGACCATTTTCAGAAACAACCAAAAAATTAATCAAGGGTCTTCTTTGTGGGTCACTCCAACCATCAGTAACAATGTTAACACCTTTTCCCAACCAAGTACTTTTAATAAGTTCTAGCAATTTTTCAATATTTGACTTTTCTTGTTGAAGTAATGTGGTCCTTAACTTATTATAACCTGGAGGCACATAACCACTTAATAGATGATTAGCAGCAAATGAATAAGAACTCAGATAATATGGGTTTCTAGCAAGATTAAAAGGCAAACCCCTAGTATAAAACATCCTAGCAATCTCAGCATCTAATTGTGCTCTAGTTTGCATGTCAAAAGCTTTCGCAAGAGGTGAATCCATGGATTTTCTTTTCTTTAAATGTTCTAAAACACTTGGTTCATGTAAAGACAAAGAAGGCCCCAAAGAAACACTACTAGTCAGTAATGGCACTTGCTTATGTTGTAAACTTGATAATCTTTATTCAACTTCTCTTTCAACTTTTTTCATCTCAACTATAATTTCAGGACTTACCTTTTTACAACAAGCAATTCATTTCCCACTGATACTTAATAGATGAGCCCTAACTCTTGTGTATGTCCCAAATTTTTGCAAACCACAAAAGTTGCAAGTCCATTTCCAACTACCCCTCCTTCTCCCATTTTCTCCATTCTAGTCACATATTTCCATAATGGACTATTTTCCTCATCCTTATTTTTTGATGAAATACTGTTGTTAGATCTTGAACTTGAAGTTGAATGAGCCATATATGACCTATGAATTAAATTAATAAATCAATATATGATCAAATATAGAGTTCATAATATAAGATTAAATTTCAACAAATTTATAATCCATGTAATAAGCATAATGCATATACTTTTCCATTAAGAGGGCATACAAATATTGTCGGGAAAAGTCCTGCAATAAAATCATACTACTCACAAATCTCATATACTTTTCCCTCTTTTTGTAAGATAGTTGATTCACTTCTTTTTCTTGAAGACTCAAAACTTGCAATAATTTTTCACTTAACAGGAGAAAGAGGAACTCAGGTGATCCATAATTGCCTTGGAAAGATATTGTGTCTAGTTAACATCTCTTGGTTTGAAGCTGGGTATATTATGGAAAGACACTGCAGCAAGTTATGCATAATTTCCATTATGAAACATTAGGCCCCAACATTTGTGGAAACTAATTCTACACTTACTAATCAGGAGATAACCAATTAACCATGGACTAAGATTTCTATGATGATGGTAGTCTTTGCTTTGGTGTGTTTCTTTTATTAAGATTTTTAACTGATGATAATTGTCTAACGTAGTTCCTTCAGGAAGATATTGGAAAGGTTAGAAATCTTCTAGAATGAATATTATGATAATTTGAGAACAAATTGCATTGATCAGTGATCACCCAGAACCTTAATAATTTTATAAGAGTCCAATTTTCCCTTAACAAAACACTGTCTTTCCATTAAGAGGGCATTAATTGTCATTTGTTGCTTTATATATTTGCATTCCATCCATTTCCATAGCTATCCTAAACAATGAGACATAATTTTACATTACAATATTTTACATCATTTACGCCCAAGCAAGGAGAAAATATATACAACTATTAAACTATACAAGCAACACTGTAAATGTAATTGCATTTGCACATACAAACAACAAAGAGGGACCATCCAGTGAGATTACTTACAAGAGGAAAGCAAACACCGAGCAAATGGCGACGAAGCAGAAGACGACGGCGAGGGCGATGACGAAGCGAGGCACTGGAAGTAGACGGGGAGGGCTGGAAACAGACGACGAGGAGCACCGAAACGAACCAGACGACAAGTACGACGAAGACGACGGCGATGCGACGAACCAGACAGCGACGAGAGCAACGAAGCAATAGGACTCGAAGCAGATGGCAGCGAGGGTAAGGGCGAGGGCGATCGAACTCGACTAGAAGAAGAAAAAAAAGAAGAGGAGAAAGAACAGAGGAACTAATTTTGGGGTTAGGGCTTTTCTTCAAGCCGTTGAAATCGGCTAAAACGCGCGTTTCCAAAAATTTTTATTATTTGTTGAAACGGCCCAAAAATTTCTAAATATTACACAAACGGCCTGAAAATGTTTCGGGCCATTTTTTCTCGTTTTTGAAACGGGAAACGGTTCGGAAATGTCGAAACGGCTCCTCCGAGCCGTTTCCGTGCATCATTGTCAATAACAATACGGAACGAATCATCCAACTCCAGCTATAGACGAGTACATCCTTGTGGAAAGAAATACCCTTCAGAGAGAGGATTTGGGAGGGTGCGAAACAGGGCACTCATTTTTTATTCCATTCATTCTCTCAAAATTGACATATTTGTTAGTTTGCTATTGCATAAATTTAATTTTTTATAAAATTATTAAAAATTAATATTATCAACACACTGATAGCAACTAATATTGTTATACTTCCCTAGAAAAAAAAATTGTAGATTTTTTTCATTTTATCGAGAAAAAAGGGGGGAGCATTTTTTATTGTACTTTTATTTTAATAAAATGTAGACTTGGATTGCACGGAAACAAAAATGAAATGGAAAATGAATATGATATAAAACAAAAATGAGAAAATAAAGTTGCGTCTTTTTGTTGTTTTCAAGTCAATTTTCTAAAATAATGAAAATGCGTTCTCTTTATTGTTTTTAAAAAATATTTTTAAAAAAAAATATAAAGAAAACTCAAAACAACAAAAAATTATTTTGAGTATTTTTATCTAAAACAAACTCTAAACTCAAAACACATTTATTTATTTATATTTTATTATTGTAATGGGAAAAATATTACAAAATTCATTAACTTTAAAATGTATATATTTTTTTAATAATATATTAATATTAAATATTTCTAATTTATTGAATAATCAAATTTATTAAATAAAATATCATTAAAAATGATTTTTAAAATTTGAAAGAGAAAGCATTTTCTAATTTTTTATTTTGAGAAATAATTTTTTAAAATGACAAAGAAAACGCATTTTCAATTTTCTAAAAACAGACTATTAAAACAGAAAACTGAAAATGAATTCAAAAATCAAAATTGAAAATTGAAAAGTAAAGAGAACGCAACTTAATATTTTTAATAAAAGTAGAAGAAGGAAATGCAGGGAAACAAACAAATAAAAAAATATAAGTTTTTTGTAAAAATAATTTTTAATATTAAAAAAATTATTTAATTAAATATAAAAATAAATTTTATCATCTATTCAAATAGAAATAAACACAAGTTATTTTAATCTCTAATGTGATTGTCAGGATAAAAGAGACAAAATAATTTATGTCTTTAACGTATTTGTGAAAATATTTTTTTAATATTATAAAATGGTTTATAAATATTTTTAAAATTATAAAAATTATCTAAAATCGTTTTTTTGTATTTTCTAATATTTTGGAGTAAGAAACATCCAAAAAGGCCAAAAACAACACCGTTTGATAGTTTTTGTGCCTCTGAGGTGTAATTCAACTTTGCATTTCAATTAAAATAGAAAACTATATATTCCCTTCTTTTTCTAATCATAATAAATTTTGAATTTTCTGAGTGAACACTAGTCCAAAAGCTCAAGAAATTGAACCTTTTGGTAATTTGGACATAGATGATGACTCACTTGGACGTTATCTCCGAAAAAGGAGCAAACCCAACCATTTCCGGACTTCAGTTCCAGAAAATCTCCAAAACCTTCATAGTTGATCCTTCTCACTTCTCCAAAACCATATAGAAACCTAATCATGCTGCTTCAATTCACCATTTCGCAGTCTCCTCTACAGCGCCACCATATTCCTCTCTCCTTCCCGTCCGGGTTTCTCAGCTCGACATTTCTTCGAACAGTTAGAGGTCACAAGAATCCGGTTGTTAGATGTTCGGCATCACAGGTTCGCAGCCACAGAGCCGGGGAGTACGGGAGGAGGAGGCCTATCTCGAAATGGAGCGGCATATTCAAGAGGATATCGCTGATGGAGGACCCGGAAATGGGCGCTGCGAGCGTGTTGAACCAGTGCGAGAGGGAGGGGAAGCGACTCACCAAGTGGGAACTTTGGAGGATTGTCAAAGAGTTGAGGAAATTCAGGCGTTACAAGCTTGCCCTTGAGGTATTTTCAGTGCTTTTGATGTTGTGTGGATTTTTTGTTTCTTCGGTGTTTGTTACTTTTTGATGGTTTTGTTTGAATTGATTGGTTGGCTTGGTATGGATTTTACGTTTTGTCTGCCTTTAAATTGTTTCTTTACAGTATTGGTGTTGAAGTAAAATCTGATTGCAGTGCTAGTCGTTGTTTATTTCATGATTATCTAGGACTTTTTTGGGTTAATAATTTCAACTTGAGAGCATAAAAGTGCCTTGTTTTTCTTTTGCTTCATTGGTTGTTGCTGCTGTTTCAAGAATTTTGTTGTGATTGACTGTTTGCCTCCAGGAGGACCAGGACTAGATGAACTAAATGCAGGCGTATGTGTTACACTGAGGCTTAAAAGATGCACTATATTCCCTGCTTTGCATTTCAAGACGTGACCATATAGTTCAACAGAAAGTTGATTCATTTTCAAATTTATCCTGTCATTACTCGAAATTTGGTTGGCAATGTTGAAGTTGAAATACTTAGCTGACAACAGAAGCAACAATAACATACCAAGCCCTTATCCCACTATGTGAGTTCAGCTAAAATTTAAAAGTACGTGGCACGATCAGAGTTCGGCATTAAATTTGGGGCCTGAAAAAGTTGGGTTTTTTCCCCCCCTAGGTGAATTTCAGTCCATAAATTTGAACTGCAACTGATTTCAAACACCGTATGCAGAATCAGTATTTATTAAGAAAGGGAATGCAACCAGAATTATAACACAGAAAAACACAGCAATATACCATAAAAAAAGAAAGCTAACAAGCACCCACTCTCAAAAACAAAACCAAACTGCCCTCCTCAGAACCTGTATCTGGCCTCACTTCAATTTTTTGTTTCATGCACTATTTTCATGGGCTTTCAATACCCTCAGCAAACTTTTTCATTTTATTGAGCTTTAGGCCCATGCTTTTTATACTTTATGATTAGGGTATTTATCATTTGGCTTGTAGTTAAACATTCACATTGTGCCAAGTTTGTTCTTTATCCAATGATTTGAACTTTACTAAGTGTGGAAATTAAAAGACTCATTGGCTTTGGTTTAACTTTTGAATTACCGTGTTCGTTTATTCATTGAAACTAGTAGCACCCTGACATTTTGTGGGATAATTAATAATTTGTATGATATAGCTTTCTGTTTTCGTTAATAATCTAAATGTGCTGTAGCTGTACAATAAAATAGGTCAGTACCCAGTATTGACCTTGTGAAAAAAAAGAAGATAATTTACCAATTTAAAAGAGTTCTATTGAAAATATTTCTTGACAAACTGGAATATGAATCTGTAATCACGTATTCCTATATTCTTTTTTTCTAACTTTTCTTTATCTAACCTTTTTTTGTTCATCACTAAATTTATTTATTCTCAAAGGTTAACTAAAATTGGGTAGCCTTAACTGAAATTAGACATACTCTTTAAGAAGAAAGCTGTATTTTCCATTTTTTCTGAAAAAGGAAGATATGCAACAATTAAGACACTTATTAGATTGGTGCCAAAGGGGTGCAGTTAGACTAGTAAATGACCTAATTGATAAGAATGGGAAATCTATCCTAGCTGGCATCAAGTTGGCATATATGTAATGATCAAATTGTAGTTGATATTGTTGCATTGAGAATTGGGTTATCCAGAAAGCAACTTTTATCTATAGGTTACCTTTTTTTTTTTTTTTTTTTTTTTTTTGTTTAAGTAACTTTTTTCTGTTAGCTACTACATTATATATATTTCTTTTAGTTAGGCATTGGATTAACCATTCTATCTTTTCTTATACCTGACCTGAATATGTATATTATACTCCAGATTCTGAAATATTTGAAAAGCTCTTAATTGGATTAGCGAACAATAAAATTCTGATAGCAGTAGTAAATTGTTTTACTACTACTACTACTATGCTACTTGGTTGGATAATTATAATTCGTTTTTAGGTTCTAGTCATCTAGTAATCACCAAACAGTACAACCTATCAAGTTATGATACCTCCCTTCCCCCCACGGGCTCACTTTCTAGTGTTTGTACATGCCTTTGTGGCTTTGCCTTGTCTCCAGCTATGAAATTTCAAATATTATGCAGGTATATGATTGGATGAATAACAGAGTGGAGAGGTTTAGAATATCAACCAGTGACACAGCTATTCAACTAGATCTAATTTCCAAAGTGCGTGGTATTTTAAATGCTGAAGATTACTTCCTGAAGCTGCCAGATAGATTGAAGGACAAGCGAACATATGGAGCTCTTCTAAATGCCTATGTCCAGGCTAAAATGAGAGAGAAGGCTGAATCTTTAATAGAGGAGGAAATGAGAGTTAGAGGTTAT